>NW_013668656.1:0-951 GCF_000517525.1 Limulus polyphemus | reverse complement strand
AATTTATACCGGAAATTAACAAACAAGCAGATAAGTAACAGTATGTTCTGAAATTTTGTTAAGATATGTTTCAATATGTGTGATCTTAAGTCTGAGATTTTACTTATATATACTAAAGAGTGTATATTAGTCTATGATGAAAAGTGAGTTTTATATAAGAAAATCACAGAACACTGCTTTGTAATTGATGATTTGTATAACTTATAAGTGAAAAGATAATTCATGTTACCATAATAGTTTAAAAATCTGTTTGAGGAAATATCTATTTTGAAATAGTCAATAAACTAGTTTTTCTGAGCCTTCTTACTGAAATCTTACATGTTTAGTTTGTACTGAATCATTTATTCCTTTATTTATGTAGTGATATGTCTTTAGTACGATGTATTAAAATGTCTCTTGATAAATTCAGTTTGTTTTCACATATTGTTACACAAGTGAAAAATATAAACTCTAACTGAAATAGTAATATAAACATAATGGACAAAAGTTGTATGAAAGGTAATCCTGCATTTTATAAGCTAGTACATTAGTGTATCTTAATAAATGTTTCAGTGTCTGTGATAACAGTTTTATTTAGAGTTTGCGATTTTATTTACATAATTGATGATAACATATCTTTATAAGTTTTGTATTAGATGATTAAACATATTTGTTAGAAACATGAATAATCAGTTCATGAAATTTAATTCAACAGAAAGTAAACAAGAATTGTAAGCTAACTGAAATGTACACGTCTCGTCAAATATTGAGAAATAGAATATCGTCAATACATATTGTTATGTATTAGAATTTTGAATAGTCCGAAGCCGAGTTAACTGATAATTTAAATATAGTAGTTAAATTGTACTTTGGATTTAGTATTTAAATATATGCCGATATATTAGTCAATTTACGATGTTTGCCAACAAGATCTATACACACCATCTTCGTTTTTAACACAAATACGTTTTA
>NW_013668655.1:148399-151506 GCF_000517525.1 Limulus polyphemus | reverse complement strand
TAAGAGAGCAAGATAAATTATAGTAATTTTGGGACATTCTATTCTAGGGCCTGATAATTTGTTTATGTTCTAAGTTGCATATTTCAAAGCTACATAAATTAGTATTTGGACAACCAGCTTCATGAGAAAAAAAATATATACAGTTACTGTGCCATGGCACCTGAGTGAAAAAGGCTTCAACCATGACATGCTAATTTACATTTTTTAACAAAAATAACTAAAATGTAAAAATTAAAAACTTCTTAAATAAATTTTCTATTTTATTTTTAGTTAAACATAAAACAAAATGTGAGTAATGACTGGAATGAAATGTTTAAAATAACAAAATCTACACAACCACTCTTTCTAGCTATTTTTAATTTTTTTGAGTAATGATTAGGATGAAATGTTTAAAATAACAAAATCTACACAACCACTCTTTCTAGCTATTTTTAATTTTTTTGAGTAATGATTAGGATGAAATGTTTGAAATAACAAAATCTACACAACCACTCTTTCTAGCTATTTCAAAGGAGTTATGATATATGTTTATGAATGTAGAGAAGTTGTGATATAGTTTTGAATAAGTTATAACAGATTATACTTTCAGTCCAAATTACCTTTGTATTATTAGTTTGACAAGCACAACACTTGTAAAATCCTTCAAAAAAGTTATATAACGATAAGATAGAAATATACGACTGTCAGATCATTAATTTATTTCAAGTGTAATAAAAAATTTGTATGTAGTTTCTTCTAGAAAACACTTTTGTTGGATTCAGAAAAAGACACGGTACTCAGTGACTTGCTGGTGTCCATGAACATTAAAAAGCAGGTGATTTTAAACAGATTTGTAACTACTCCACTTTTAACCAACAAAAAAAAAGGTAAATGATTGTTACCAAAGACTTCAGAAGAGAATTTAATTGTTAAATGTTGTAAATTTTGTAAGATTAAGGCTTATAATTATTCAGTTTGAAACATTATCTACATATATAAAGATGAAATGTGTGTTTGTTTGCATCCTAATTTCTCTGAGCTTATTGGGTCAATCTCAACCAAAATGTGTATGTAAACACTATGAACTATGGGAAATGTCCTAAGGGGTCAAAATTAAACTTAACACTATTTCTATTTTGTAAAGCTTATTGGTTAATTACTCCCAGTCTATTGAGTCAATTTCAAACAATCTTGGTAAGTTGACGCTTTAGACAATGTTGAATATTCTAAAGGGATTCAACATCAAATTATGAAAGTTACTGAACTGTTTATCAAACAACCATGCTTTTGTCATGGTCATTGATATGTAGGGTGTTCAAGGGTGGAATCAGCTCAAAATCTTTATTTGCTGGTAGAAGTAAAACAAACTGTAAATGTAGTTTATGAAGTAGCTTTGTTGTAACCTTATGTACAAGTTATTACTTTTAAATATATGTTTGTTGTTAAACTTAGATTGTATTAATTAAAGAGCACCCCAACTACAAATAATTAATCTACTAGTAAGAAAGATGTATACTTCTTTTTCTCAATGGTTATTTCAATTATAACCGTGACAGACGTGTACAGTCGACTTATTTTTTACTTCTTTCTAAGGAAAATATACAAATTTCTTTTTTAAACTACAGTATTTTCATCAGACAACTAGTATCAAACAACATTTTGTTCAGATTACCTTGTATACAAAGTTCCAATTCAAGAACAGCAGAAAACTACTGGAACAAGTTTTGAAATGCTATCATATTTATTAAAGATTTCCACTGTATATATGCTCTTCATTAAAAAAAAGTATTTTACATGTGTTTCTTGACCCTTATGTTAACACAAGCTGAAATACCCGTCAACTGATGGGGAATGTTTAAATGGTTAAAACGTAAGGCATTAAAAAAATGACAGAGATCAAAACTAAAATAAACATACAAGGGAAACCAAAAAGAAAAGTTTTATCTATTTGCCTTGATAATATTTTTCATGAGCACATGAACAAAACGTTAGCATTTAATATGACATACAGCAGATTACATGACAGAAAAGTTGGAAATAAAAAATCACAAAAAACAAAGGTAGTATTCATTCATGAAGTCCTGAATGCTGTTTCACAGGTTGGAGTAATTCATTCATGTGTACTGTGATGTGTTTAAAACACCTTGTGTACAGATAAATCTTATTCTAAGCTTGATCATGACGATAAGAGATTTGATAAACTTGTTTATACTAAATAGTACTTCAATTTATCGTCTGTTTGTTATGAAACACAAAGCTACACAATGAAATATCCCTATTTTGTCCCTTTGCAAGTATTGAAACCAGATCTCTAGTGTGAAAAAGCCCTCAGACTTACTGCTATGCCACTAGGGGAGCACAGCAATTTGTGACTTGAATACAATTCAATAAATTTTTATTTTTGCAACTAGACACTTGAAACAGTAGAAAATATGAGTTAAGTTCAAATATAAAATAAATCTTAATAACATGATTTTAGAAAGCAACACTTTAACTTTCAGAAAATTATATGAAATTCTTACTTGAGGTCTGGATCCACCACTCCTGCTTGAAGTTACGTTGACAGTAACATCTGTTACTGTGGTGATGGCAGCAGTATCTATGATAGCACTCATAGCTAAGGTCGAAGCTGGCCGCAGAGTTTCCTTTGCTTTCTTTGTTCAAACAAAACAAGTTACTACAATGTTACATGTGCACAATCAATGGACTTATGAACACTGATAATACATTCAGTTCTGTCCTTAGATCATTATAAATAGTAATACTCATTTTATGATTAGCTATGAAATGGAGTTCTGAATGTCAAATTTAATAACCTAGTTAAGTTGATGACAAGAAATAAAGAAATATACACACTCCTACGTAAATAAAGATACCTACACACTCCTACGTAAATAGATACATACACACACACCTATGTAAATAAAGATACATACACACTAATACGTAAATAAAAATACATACACACTCCTATGTAAATAAAGATACATACACACTCCTATGTAAATAAAGATACATACACACTCCTACGTAAATAAAGATACATACACACTCCTATGTAAATAAAGATACATACACACTCCTACGTAAATAAAGATACATACACACACCTACGTAAATAAAGATAC
>NW_013668655.1:146171-147548 GCF_000517525.1 Limulus polyphemus | reverse complement strand
CACACTCCTATGTAAATAAGGATACATACACACACCTATGTAAATAAAGATACATACATACACACTCCTACATAAATAAAGATACATACACACTCCTATGTAAATAAAGATACATACACACACCTATGTAAATAAAGATACATACACACACCTATGTAAATAAAGATACATACACACTCCTATGTAAATAAAGATACATACACACTCCTATGTAAATAAAGATACATACACACTCCTATGTAAATAAAGATACATACACACTCCTACGTAAATAAAGATACATACACACACACCTATTGTGTGTATGTATCTTTATTTACGTAGGAGTGTGTATGTATCTTTATTTACACACCTATGTAAATAAAGATACATACACACTCCTATGTAAATAAAGATACTTACACACTCCTATGTAAATAAAGATACATACACACTCCTACGTAAATAAAAATACATGCACACTAATACGTAAATAAAGATACATACACACTAATACGTAAATAAAGATCATTTTTGCTAGCACCTTTGGGTTTGAAAAGTAGGGTTAGCATTAATATTTTTTCACCATTATATTTTTGCACTCTCCCATTATTTTAACCTTTTATCAATATTTAATTGTATAACATTTCTAAACCTTTAGATGAAGAGAATCTACTATCTTTTCCCAATCGAGAAACCATTTTCCAGACTCATTCTTTCTTATATATATATGAAGTCAAACATAGAGAACACCCTAATTTGTCATAATTTCTACAAATTACTTGATATGAAAAAACAAATTGTTATATTAAAAATAACAAATATAGTGATTTAGATTGTGTAGAATGATTTTTCTTTTCATAAAGGAATTTACTCTTAAACAGATGGTTCTGTGTGTTTTAATGTGCACTAGGACATCATCATCATCATCTAATGTGCACTAGGACATCATCATCGGTGTACATCAAAACACAGAGAACCATTTAAGCATATGTCCCAGAAGTTTAATTTAATATGTGTAATAAGTTTTAAACCCATCTTATATTCATTTCAATATTTATTTCTTAAATGTATTTCCAGTGGTAATACAGCTGGTACTCTAAAATATTAAGTAGTATCTCTTATAACTAGAGAAGAAAATTAAAAGCTGGTACTCTGAAATATTAAGTAGTATCTTTCATAACTAAAGAAGATTACAAGCTGGTACTCTGAAATATTAAGTAGTATCTTTCATAATTAAAGAAGATTACAAGCTGGTACTCTGAAATATTAAGTAGTATCTCTTATATAGTATCTAGAGAAGAAGATTACAAGCTGGTACTCTGAAATATTAAGTAGTATCTCTTATATAGTATCTAGAGAAGAAGATTACAAGCTGTTACTCTGAATGAGTGGGGA
>NW_013668655.1:142727-145436 GCF_000517525.1 Limulus polyphemus | reverse complement strand
CAGCTTACCTACTTTCAAAGTTATTCTGTTCATGTTAAACCTACTTACCTACATGCACCTATTTGTGTTATCAGCTTACCTACTTTCAAAGTTATTCTGTTCATGTTAAACCTACTTACCTACAAGCACCTATTTGTGTTATCAGCTTACCTACTTTCAAAGTTATTCTACTCATGTTAAACCTACTTAACTACAAGCACCTATTTGTGTTATCAGCTTACCTACTTTCAAAGTTATTCTGTTCATGTTAAACCTACTTAACTACAAACACCTATTTGTGTTATCAGCTTACCTACTTTCAAAGTTATTCTGTTCATTTTAAACCTACTTAACTACAAGCACGTATTTGTGTTATCAGCTTACCTACTTTCAAAGTTATTCTGTTCATGTTAAACCTACTTACCTACAAGCACCTATTTGTGTTAACAGCTTACCTATTTTTGTTCATGAAGATTGTACTTTAAAGGACTTTACATCAAAGTAATTCAGAAGACAATTTGTGGTACATAGAATCAAGGAAGTTCAGACACATAGGTAATAAAACTCAGTATTAGAATATGTTCGGTACTATAGTACACAGAAAATAATCTAGTATAAACTCAACACTTCCCATCTTGTGGATTTAACTATTCCTATGTGCCTTCTTTTAGTTAGATGGGTTTGACCACAGATTATTGTAACTCCTGCTATTCTTATGCAGGTAGGCTGATTGATATGTTTTATAATTTTACTTGGCTATCATACAAAAATTTACTTAATATGTAGTATAAGTTGGCCTAAAGTTCCATATTAAAATGGACAGACTTTTTATGAGTGAGAGGAATGAAAATGATTAGGAATTTATATTTTTTTGGATGAAAATATAAGTACAATAAATGAACAACATTTTTAATAGACAAAATAGAACCAGTGAATATAAATTTACTCTCAAGTAAGAGCAATTTTATCAACTACACATAAACCTAAGTAGAAAAATGTATATTTCTTAAAGTTTTGATAGTAACAAGTCAAATATTGGTAAGTATCAAATACGTGTAAAACTCTTTCTGTTACCACAATAAATGTAATCATACCAAATTCCTCTTCTGTTCTGTTACGATGTAGATAAATCCATAGTTTTCTATTGACGTCATACTTCACACACGGGTCTTTCTCATAGTGAAGTCGGTCCAGTGCTCCACTTACCATGGCATACATCTACAAGGCACACACACACAAAATACAATTTATATAAACTGTGTATATCAACATTATATCAAAAAATAAATAGGCATAATCATATTGGACTATGTTGAGCTAGACAAGTTATAAAAAATAAATTATGAAAGATCTAAAGAAACTACATTTTCCTGGAAGTGAGTACTTACACAAAAAACTATATAGTGTTTTCTATATGTAGATAAGTAAGTATAAAAAATTATGGAATTAAAATTAACAGTCATTTTGAAAATTTATAAACGGTATTAATTGAAAAATGTCATATTTGGTAATTAAGCAGTAATTTAATGACATTTTAATTAGAAGAAAAAAGATCCTTATCAACAAAGCATCTGTGGAACTTATAAAATGTAATCTAATATATAAAGCTAAGTTTATGTCTGTTTGTTCACACTTTTTAGCCTGTATAATAGTAGGCTTATAAAGACATGGAATCAGCATACTCAGGTTTAAAGTCTGTGATGACACATTTTTAGTGTCAATGAAACTTTGTAATCTAAATTTTTTTCCACAGAAGACAGACCAGATTTTTGGTCTGCTCTAAGTGGAAATGACATCAGAAAAAGTGTATGTGTATTTTATAGAGAGGAATGCTGCTGTTGTGGAGTCAGAATAAAAATCCATCAAATCCCTGACAAAACAAGACTAACTTTTTTATAGAATAGACAAGTTGAACCCACAATATTCTGAAAAAATAAATGGTTTTGTTATTCACTTTATTTTTGGAGGGGTAGTTAGGTATGATAAACATTTCTGAGGGTGATTATGCACCTCTGAGAAAAAAAATTCTGATTGCCAATCACATGCAACAAAACATATGTAACAAAATTGACAGAGTGATACTCTAGAAGAAAAGGAAACGTGCCTTGACAGTCAACAAAAAAGGCAAGCTGCTCATCGTCAAGCCGAGACTAAGCAAGAGCAGCAATTTTCAGAGACAGTGAATACATGTGCCATGCTTTAAAAATAGCTAAACATCGGCCCTCTGCTCAGGTAATACCTGGGTAAGGATGGCTGGTAAATGGATAAAAATACCAGCTCAACAAAATAAACCATTATTCTGAAGTAGACAGTAAGTACAAACTTATACATGCACATATGTAATGCCACCTACTAAAGAATAGACTATTTTATACAAAAAGCAAATTCTAATGTCATATGTCATTTAATGGAGACCTAAAATCTTTTGAATTTTACTTTTTTCGATTTAATGCTTGTTGAGTTCCATTAGAACAAGAAACTTACTTTAAGATGTCATTTGCTTATTTATCTTAAATAGAACTTTTACCTCATTAGGGGCAAAAACCTTTATAAATAATAAATACTTCTACAAGTAACAATATGGTTGTAAGGGGTCATTCTACCCATAAATACTTATATAAGTAACAATATGGTTGTAAGGGATCATTCTACCCATAAATACTTATATAAGTAACAATATGGTTGTAAGGGATCATTCTACCCTTAAATACTTGTATAAGTAACAATATG
>NW_013668655.1:139318-141857 GCF_000517525.1 Limulus polyphemus | reverse complement strand
TGTAAGGGATCATTCTACCTACCCCCTATCAGATTTAAGTTTTCATTTAAAGTAGAATGATATTGATGTATGTGAATAGTATAAAACATAAACATGGTTAAATATGTTTAATGAAAAAAACTTTCAATATTTCAAATGATCATAACAGATCAGTATTATAAAAAGTCTGATAGTTGAGACAAGCACCTGTTGATCACTTCCAGGAGCAAGATACTGAGAATCCTTCAAGAGTTCACTTATGTCTGCCCTTGTTCCTTCTCCATTAGGAAGCCTTGCTGCAGCATCTCGAACTACACAAGTCATAAGTTACACTGACTGAGTTACAATATCTATACACATTAGCAGTAAATCATGTAAGGTTTAAGTAAAAGAAATAGTGAGCTTGAAGTTTCTAAACATACCATCCAATATAATGGTTGATATAACTACTGAAGTGTTGTCACTATTACAAGTCTTATTTACAGGAATAGTGACAACATTCTTTACTCTCAGTTCTTTCCATCATGGGTATTTCTAGTTTTTCCACTAAAGTAATATATTTTAAACACATCTGTAGTTGCAATTCAAAAACTAAAAATATACATCATGTTGTAAGGCATATTTGAAAACATTTTGTTCTATTTCAACTGGAAGAAAGGCTAAACACTTTTAATGCTTCCTATATTGTCTACAAGTTTGATGGGCAAAATTTAAGCTAATAAGTTTAACTACAATACCAGTATCATGTAATTTGAAAACCAGTGAACAGTTACAACACACAAAGAACTAAACAGAGATAACTTGGTAGTAAGTAACTGTTCTGAAACACTTTAGCTTGCACATTTTAGAAGAATGTTTAGTTTCTGATATATACACCAGCAACTTTCACAAAGAAATATCACACTGCTTACAGATACTTGTGTAGTTAGCTTATTGGCTAATACTATCACTGAGAGACATTGTGGATAATTATTAGCAAGATGATACATGAGCATTACATACGTAATGAAATTAAAAGATAATTTACATGAATAGTCTAAATTATTCTATTATTGTCATTATGCACTTTTTTTTGTACTAAAACAATTTTTTGTTAAGACTGTTTTTTATTATATCTCCAGTTTCTATTCTACTTCTGATTTCCACTGGAGACTGGAGATCTTTTAGCACTGCAGTGATCAATTAAAACTATAACAAAAACCTCACCCAAAGAAAGAATCGTTACAAAAGGTGGTCGGTCTGACACCAAGAGAGAATGTTCTCTGGCTTTATTCACCCCTGTTTCCTTCCTGTAAACTCCTTTCACTGGTCCAACAACAGCCTCATAACCATGGATACGAAAAGTGTATGCTTTATGTGGATTTTGGTATCTAATGCATTCCTGGAGCAAACAGGGAAATACAAGAAATTTACAAGTTTGTTTTTGTTTAATATTTCATTTGTAAAGGTTTTATGTTTAATCTCTAAAATACTGGCAACGTCATCATCTTTTTTCATATCACATAAAACATATTATTTTAACCCTCAAATTATTCAGTTTTTATACTGTTCACTACTAGTGAGGTTCACACACACATTGAATCACATTCAGTTATTTTCAGCTCTTGATTATAACAACCCTCAGTGTAAAGAACTGACCAAAAAAATTGAGTGAAATCATTCAATTTGTTTCAAAAACATTTTTTTGCTAATACAAATTCTATGAACAATATTAATTACAATAGCTTTATCTTTATTTATAAAAAATTGAGATTTTTACATAAATTTTAATTAGTGTATACATTGTTTTGAGGAGAAAAATGTACACCCATGAGAGTAAGAATGATGAAACGTACAGCCAATAAGAGTAAGAATAATGAAATGTACACCTAATGAGAGTATGTATGATGATATGTACACCTAATGAGAGTATGTATGATGATATGTACACCTAATGAGAGTATGTATGATGATATGTACACCTAATGAGAGTATGTATGATGAAATGTACACCTAATGAGAGTATGTATGACGATATGTACACCTAATGAGAGTATGTATGATGATATGTACACCTAACGAGAGTATGTATGATGAAATGTACACCTAACCTTGAAACAAAGAGTGTAAGCCTCACAATCTAATGAGTGTAAGAGTCAGTTAACTCAGTCCTCTGGCTGAATGTGGCCCACAGGCTGATGTCCATTTGAGAGTATGTATGATGAAATGTACACCTAACGAGAGTAAGAATGATGAAATGTACACCTAACGAGAGTAACAATGATGATATGTACACCTAATGAGAGTAAGAATGATATGTACACCTAATGAGAGTAAGAATGATATGTACACCTAATGAGAGTAAGAATGATATGTACACCTAATGAGAGTATGTATGATGAAATGTACACCTAATGAGAGTATGTATGATGAAATGTACACCTAATGAGAGTAAGAATGATGATATGTACACCTAACGAGAGTATGTATGATGAAATGTACACCTAACGAGAGTATGTATGATGAAATGTACACCTAACGAGAGTATGTATGATGAAATGTACACCTAACGAGAGTATGT
>NW_013668655.1:136093-138768 GCF_000517525.1 Limulus polyphemus | reverse complement strand
AAGCCTCACAATCTAATGAGTGTAAGAGTCAGTTAACTCAGTCCTCTGGCTGAATGTGGCCCACAGGCTGATGTCCTTTGAAAAAGGACAAGTGTGTATTACAGAGAAAATACATATAGAAGAAATACCTTGCCTAGTAATGAAAAGTTAAATTATATTTACAGACTCCCTATACATGAAAGTCTATGCCCTTAAAAAAAGAAAATTTGTAAAAATAATTTGAGTTTTAACATGACTGATTATGTATAAAAAAACCTAGTTGTGTAAATATTTTTAAAACGTTGTTCTAGTGAGTTAATACAAGTGTTCTATAGTTAATACTAGATAATAAAATTTAAAATTATTTTCTTACATACTTTTTTCATTATTATTTCTAAAACTCAGACTATAAATTAAATTTATTAGAGTCACTTTTGAACCCTTTAGATTCTAGTCAGTCAAGTTTACCTGTTCTCTGTAGCTCTTTTTTTCTTCTTCATTTGATGGCCGAACTGACCAATCTGTGGGACTATATAGAAATAGAGAATTCTTCTTAAAACAAAGCAATTTCTTATGTTAATTTCAACATTTTTAAAATAAAAATTCTCTATCCAATGATCTTCCTCAATTTTTCCTATTCCCCTATTCATTACATTATTTAGTTTACTTCCACTGTCCAAAGAATAGCACTGATATAAAACAATCCTTTGACCAGTAAGTTCATAAAGTAGCACAATTCTACTTGTGTTTTTGACCAGTAATTGGAGGATCATCTGTCCACTAGATGGCTATTTTAGAAAACTATATATTTATCATGCTATCTGTACTACTACATGTTGTTACTTTGATAAATCTACCCTACTATACAACTGTCATACCATTATCTATGCAGTTCACAAAACCAACTATTTTCTCTGATGCTACAAAAATAAGCTTCATAAGTTGGAAATTGTTATACATAACAATGCATACATGAGTCACTTCAAGAGTAAAGAGCTGTCACAGTACAAATTATAAAATTATGTAGAAACAAAACTGAAAATTCTTCATATCAGGTAATGCTTTATACAAGATATACTGGCTTACGTGAACCTCTATGTCTGACAGTCTGGATGTGTTTTTTCTTTTTGTACCTACTCACAAGTTTTAAATAGAATACTAAACAATGGTGTAAATAAATACTTTTCAAACACAAAGATGAATTTCATTTTGTAAAGAAATCAAGATATTGATAATTAAACTAAAAATAGTTAAAAATCTGATATTTCAAGAAATTAAATGAAAACTGTCAATTATTTGTAAAATAATTGTATAAATTCTTACATTACACCACTTGAGGGTACGTGTTAAGAAAGAAACAACTGTGTAAAGGATAATGTTATCTCTCTCTTATTATTAAATCCCTAATGACCTCATTAGATGCTAATTGCATATCCTGCTTTATGGAAGATAATAATTGACTCATTTAACTGATTACGTCTTTAAATTCAAAGCCAAAAGGCTATAAAAACAATAGAAATGTGCCCTATTTCAGCCTTTTTCTCTTTTCTTTCTTGGGCAACAATCTTAAAACAAACTATCCATGTAGATCATTAAACAGTTTTCAGTTAACATACATAAAATTACAGTAAGTGAGCAGCCAACTCTGGTTGATGGATGCTAACACATACATAATCACCTTTATACTAAGATGCATGTTATGGGAGATATTGACAGTTGAGGTTTCTTTATACAACAACATTGGTGATGGTTGAAACAACAGTCAAAATATTATGTGGAAATAAATTTTCTACCCTATCTACATCTGAGTTTGTATTACTGACAAGCAACAGCCACAATAAGTTGTGATACGCACACTCTTGGAGGAGGAGGAGAACCCTGTGCCGACTCCAATGCTTCTGTAGACACATCACCTAGGTTTTCTTGCCACTGCTGACACAAAGCACACAACTGTTTGTCAGAGTCTCGTCCTGCTCCAATCCACTGCCACTGCTGCTGTTTTTCTTTGTAGTCCAAGTAAGGAACAAAGTTTTCTGGCAGAATAGCTGGTAAATAAACCAATATTTGTAGATATATTTAGACTACATTTATACACTGTTTCTGAGAACATCAGATATAAAGTTTGTTTATTAATCCACATACTTTTGATGGAAAATCCTGAGAAGTAAATAATATATAGTAATAACAAAAATGAAACTTAATGGTGTAGAATGTGCTTTACAGTGGGAAATAATGTACGTCTGTGACACAATGAAAAGTAATAATACATCACACTCAAATGCAAATATTAGCAGAATATTTAGAATTTTCAGAAAAAATCAGTCTAACAGGCACACTAGTTTCATAACCTTAATGAAAGATACATATACAGGTTTATGTTGTAATGTACTATTACATATCGTCACTACAGTGTACATACAAAACTCAACTGTACAGGTTTACGTTGTAAGGTACTATTACATATCGTCACTACAGTGTACATACAAAACTCAACTGTACAGGTTTATGTTGTAATGTACTATTACATATCGTCACTACAGTGTACATACAAAACTCAACTGTACAGGTTTACGTTGTAAGGTACTATTACATATCGTCACTACAGTGTACATACAAAACTCAACTGTACAGGTTTACGTTGTAATGTACTATTACATATCGCCACTACAGTGTACATACAAAACTCAACTGTACAG
>NW_013668655.1:108521-135294 GCF_000517525.1 Limulus polyphemus | reverse complement strand
TTATTTGAAAATTTGCATGATCATTTCATCAACTTAGCATGTCTTTAATAACTATTTTTTTTTGGTTTGTCATTTCACGAGACCATCCTTAATTATGTATGAAAGTTAGTATGTTACATGTGTAGTATCAACATAAAAATTATGTACGAAAGGTACTATGTTACACATGTGCTATCAACATAATAATTATGCATGAAAGGTACTATGTTACATGTGTGCTATCCAACATAATCATTATGCATGAAAGGTACTGTTACATTGTGTGCTAGCCAAAATAATCATTATGCATGAAAGTTAGTATGTTACATGTGTAGTATCAACATAAAAATTATGTACGAAAGGTACTATGTTACACATGTGCTATCAACATAATAATTATGTGTGAAAGGTACTATGTTACATGTGTGTTATCAACATAATCATTATGCATGAAAGGTATTATGTTACATGTGTGTTATCAACATAATCATTATGCATGAAAGGTATTATGTTACACGTGTACTACCAACATAATCATTATGTGTGAAAGGTACTATGTTACATGTGTGTTATCAACATAATCATTATGCATGAAAGGTATTATGTTACATGTGTGTAGTATCAACATAATCATTATGTATGAAAGGTACTATGTTACACATGTGCTATCAACATAATAATTATGTACGAAAGGTACTATGTTACATGTGTGCTATCAACATAATCATTATGCATGAAAGGTATTATGTTACATGTGTAGTATCAACATAATCATTATATATGAAAGGTATTATGTTACACGTGTACTACCAACATAATAATTATGTACGAAAGGTACTATGTTACATGTGTGCTATCAACATAATCATTATGCATGAAAGGTACTATGTTACACGTGTACTACCAACATAATCACTATTACCAAACAGGAAGTAAGTCAATACAGTGTTTTAAAAATCAATAAAATATAAAACAGTAGTTTCAAAACAATTAAAGATCAGGTCACAATCAGAATGACCGGGAGGAAGGTTAACTACTGGTCAAAGGTTTGAACCTACCAGACACTGACCAATTTCTGGCCAATGTCACTAAAAGGGTCTTTATGTTAATGAGTCAAAGGACTGTGAGACTAAGATTAATGGTAAATAGTATCCTTGGTAGTTACAAGGTGAAGAAAACTGTGAACTATCAGGTACAAAATGTTTGCCGAGGCTTTATCCAACAGGTTCTAGAACAAGTTTGCCAGTGCTCGATACATTTCCATTTTTATATTTGCTATGGCAAGAAGTAGAATAAAACCTACCAAATCGTTTTATATAAACCACAATAAAATACAGTCAAAATAAAGAACAAATATTCAAGTAAAACAAGTATAGAAATTCAGGAAAAAAAGTCATATTACAAGGATGATTAAATCTGACAATAATTTTTGAAAACTATACCATACGAACTACAGTTTTTGTTTCAATTTTACTATTAAAGATTAATTTAATTTTTGTACATGAAATAAACCAATTATTTACATGTTTACTCACCAATTCAACTGTGGGTAAAGAAAATTTGTTGAGGTCAAGTGACCAACCAATACACATTTAAAATATCACTTCTTATTTGTCCATTATTTGTTTGTAGCTTCCACAATTTTTATTTTTTCTCAGTTTTACACCATTGAAATAAAGCTTAGGGCTTTCCAATCCCAGGAAGAAAGTTATAAATCTGTATATTATTCCCAGTATTAAGGACCTATGAGAACACTACTTTATGATAATATATCAAATCAGAAACACTGACTGCAAAACTTTAAACTTACCTATTAGATCTCCAGCTAAGTACTTCAGTGCTGAGCTAACCAGTTCTGTCCAGTTATCATGACCTCCTAGCCAGTCACAGCCAACAACAACAGGACTTTCTAACCACATTCTTACTCGTTCTTCAAGCTACAAAAATGAAAGCCAACATTACCCAGCAGAATACGCAAGTAATAAAAAGTTCAGAATCATATATTTTACATAAAAATTACTTTTTTCACTCAATCTTACTGTTTCTTTTAAACAAAATATGAGGTTAATAATAAATGAAACACAAAATCTCAATGGTTTATACTCTTGTTTCCTATTCCAGTGAATAATACTGTATGTAAAACTTAAAGAGTAAATTCTATATAATAAAGTAACCATCAATACAGAAATTATTTAAAAAAAATCTTTACATCCTGCTTTTGAATAAATGAAGTACGAGACTTTGATAATTAAGAACTTCATATTTTATTAACCCTCATATGACAAACCTTTTTCTAGTATTAATTACACTGAGGTTCACATATACATTGTAGCATAATACTAAGTAGTTTTATGTTGTTCCTGTTATAACATTCAGTGTAAAGAACTTACTTGATCTGGAGAAGTTACTCATTACACAGAAGATCTCAACACTGGTTTAACTATTAACTACAATATAGATTGTTAAATTTCTTTTTCCTATGTCTGTGAGATTCATACATTACTAGGAATCCTGTAACCAAGAAATTTATCGAGCCACAACCAATTTGGGGCATAACAAATTATAAAACTGTTTAAAAATTGATGGAGTTTCACTGGTACGTTATTTCAAGAGTTCAAAATAAACTAATTATTATTTTTTAGGTATTTCATTATTACCATATTTTACAAAATTCTTAAAATAAATTTTCTGGTAAGTGCTGAGAAAATTTCTTTTAAATAAATTATGTGACAAATTTAGCTTATCTTAAGTACAGAGCACCTATAGTTGGAGGCAAACTAGTCACAGTGAAACATTAGTCTATGACTACACTTGATGACTGGAGATTGTCAAGGCTAGCCAGTAACAGTGAAACATTAGTCTATGACTCCACTTGATAAGTGGATATTGTCAAGGTTAGCCAGTAACAGTGGAACATTAGTCTATGACTCCACTTGATAAGTGGATATTGTCAAGGTTAGCCAGTCACAATGAAGCATTACACTCTGACCCCTCTTGATAACTGGATATTATCAAGGCTAGCCAGTCACAATGAAGCATTACACTCTGACCCCCTCTTGATGACTGGATATTGTCAAGGCTAGCCAGTAACAGTGAAACATTAGTCTATGACTCCACTTAATAAGTGGATATTGTCAAGGAAAGCTAGTCACAATCAAACATTAGTCTACGACTCCACTTGATGACTGGAGATTGTCAAGACTAGCCAGTAACAGTGAAACATTAGTCTATGACTCCACTTAATAAGTGGATATTGTCAAGGAAAGCTAGTCACAATCAAACATTAGTCTACGACTCCACTTCATGAGTGGATATTGTCAAGGCTAGCCAGTCACAATGAAGCATTACACTCTGACCCCCTCTTGATGACTGGATATTGTCAAGACTAGCCAGCCATAATGAAACATTAAACTATGACTCCACTTGATGACTGGAGATTTACAAGGCTAGCTAGTAACAGTGAAACAATTAAACTATGACTCCACTTGATGACTGGAGATTTACAAGGCTAGCTAGTCACAGTGAAACATATTCCTCTAGACCTTTCTGTAATGTTTAAAATAGAAAGAGTTTGAACCAACCTTCACAGCTGACATCTTCATCTCTGGTGTTGAGAGAAACAAATCTCTTAAGAGTGAAAAAAAAGAAACTGGTAGATTTCCTTCTTGTTCAGGGGTGGATGCTCTGAAAAAACAACAACAGGTTGTACTGGCTAGTTCAACAAGTTAGAACAGGAGCTTTAAAAGAATAAACTGACTAAGTAACACAAAATGAAAACTTTCTTTAAACTTGTCCGTTGCATGTACTTTTCTAATTCGAGTTACCATTACAAGTGACCACACATAATTACTAGGTTAAGGATACATTATAATCAAAAATACTCACAAAATCATTGGCATCTTAACTGGATAACTATTCACTGTTCTAATAAAACCAGTTAACTTTATACAAGTTCACCATAAATTGAACACTGATATCCTGTTTTTCCAGGATATCACTGTACTAAACATTCTATAAAAAAAATCTATGTCAGATGTTGTTTGCTAGTATTATATTATTAACATTTAAACATGATTTGATATTTCTACTTTTCTCTACAAACAATTTTCAAGACAAGTGGGAACATAACAGGAGTCATGTTTTATTTAGCATGATCTAAAATTATGACATACTTGCTATATATTGTCTTACAAGAATAGTTGGGTAGATAAATATCAAGACGTTTCATACTTTATAATATACGGGTAATTTCAAAGTATACATGTGAATCTAACATTAAAACCATCAAAATACACAGATCAATAAGAAAGTAAGTTTCACTTGAATTTTTAACAGAAAACTTGTAATCCTTTTATCTTCTAAAATTTTTATTAATGTTTCGTTATAACAAATGTCATCATCTAAGCCATTAAAAACATTTATAGAATGCTTCCATTACAAATATTTCTTATGTTATAAATAACAATTTCAATCATTAATAACAAAATAAGACTTCCTGATCATTTAAATAAACATTATAAATTAAAAACAAATCATGATCAACATGAAACTTGTAATCATGATCTTTATGAATGAAAGTGGGAACTTCTACATGTTTAAACAAAAGTATTGATAATAAAGATCACGATCCTTATAAATATAGTTAGCTTTCGTTAAAATTCAATCATGCTTCTTCATCAATTGTTGTTATTTATTTCATTTGTGATTACCAAGGATTTTCTCCCGAGTGCCTTGGATTTGGCAACTATTGTTCCTTGAGTGCCAAGGAAAACTAACGACACGCTCCAGGGAGTACCGTTTATGGGATACCCCAGGGCATGGCATAATGGGTCATTTAATTCAAGCTAACATTTAACCAAATGAATGCTCAATTGTTTATTACCTTGCAGGAAAAACAAAAGGTGCCTCCCCATCACTTCCAATATCTACATCCATATCTTCGTCATCCTCTGCTTGCTCGGGTGCAATTTTATTCTCCACTTTAATGTTACTTGCCTCTGTAACAACCGGTGGTTGTGGTATCGGCTCCTGGCTGTTTCCAGCAGCACTATCTAAAGCCTGAGATTCACTGGTAGTAGAACGAGGTGTTTTGGATTTTTTTTCTAATATTTCACTGTTCTTGCTTCTCTTCTTAACATGTTGCTCAACTGTAATTTTGGAAACATTTTTAGCCCTTCTTTTGTTGTATTTTCTACACAGTAACTGAGTAATAGTTTAGACAAGTTTTATAAACATGTCTGTTCAAGTATACTCTTCGACAGTAAATTTAAAATTGAAACAAAATCTTGATAGGTTTTTAATAGGTTGTTTAGGCAGAGTATTCATAATGAATCTAAGTATCAAATGGACAGTAACTGCCTGTTGTAAAAACTTAGAAATGTTGAGGACGACGTTTCGAAAGTCTTCCGCCTTTCGTCTTTAGGCTCCGAGTAAGAATTAAGAAATAATTATTTTCTGCTTATGTGAAGCCAATTTGAACAATCCCAAGTGTGGATTCAACTGTTATTCTGTCAGCACAAGAATGTAATAACAATTATGTTCACTTTTACTAAATTTGTCCAGTCTCGTTATTTCACACACACACGCGCGCATTAGGAAACTCCTAATTACCTGAGATAATCCACTGTCAATAAGAGATTTAAGTATTTGATACTTGTAAGGAAATCTATCCTGGAAATGTCACATTACTATAAGGAATGGCACAGAAGATAACGAAATAACTTCTTCTATGATATTGTATTGTGTACAGTAGAATATGAATCAATACCATGTTTGTTTCTGTTGTTTAAAGACTCATATCATATGTATTTATATCTGATCAAATAAATTACTATGTTAAATTTGTTTTTTTTTATTGCGAGTTTTTGGAGACTTTGTTGGGCAATTAAACCAGTTGTCCAATAAAATCTCTGACAAGATAGATAAGAAATAATAGAATGTCCATGGTACTTGTTTAATAAAATAATAAGTTCCTATTACTCCTTTTACTGATTGAGCAATTTTATCAAAATGTTAAGCAAATAACTTAAAAGCATCACAGTTTTATTTAATTAATTATAAACTCTAGACTAAATGTTAAACTACATTTAGATATGATTTTTTTTATAAAACTTAATTGCAGTAAATTCTCACTATCATGCTATTATAAAATATAACTTACGTGGTTTAGGCGTTGGACGACGAGTCATATTTGTTCTTGCTATCAATCCTTCTAAACTGATGTTACTAACATCTAACTCTGGATGTTTCTAAATAAAACAAAGAAACACATCAAACATATTGTTGGTGTGAATGTGCTTTGTAGTCACTATGAAAAAAAACCTACATACTGGATAGGTGAAGTGAAGGAAAAGTGTCATTGGCCACTATTCAGTTCTTCACATTATATAGCAACATAATAGCAGATATAATAAATAAACTTAGTATTCTGAAAAGTGTTTAATATCGAAGTCTAAGTTCATGGGAGGTCCAGTTCAATCTATATTTTGATCAACATGTGTCATTTGCTTATACTAGTTTTGGAGAATTCCACCCCTCACTTTTCACTACGAAACTTAAAAATAAGTGTTCTCAAGAAAGGGATGCTTTAATATTTTTTTATATTTCAGACCTTTTTCTTATCATTTTACAAATGATTTAAGTAGCTTTAAAATACCTTAAGCACCCATTTACATTTCTCTCTGTGACAAAATTTAATATTAATGCTTCTCCACTAACATAGAGGGTGCTGCCATCTAAAGGTTTATAAGTGTAAAAGTTTTTACAATTTAATGAAATGTAGCATCATCAAGTTACAAACGATGGTCATCTAAGCATCTACTATCATGATTTTATGATGAAAAAACTATTACAGCAATACATATGAGTAAAATTATCAACAACATTGGAGAATGAGGTGTTCTAGTCTTTCAATAAAATTTCTACAAATATTAAAAACAATGAAGCTATGTTTGTACTTAAAACATCTAACTAATTAATTCATGTGGTTATTCTACTATGGTAATTTCTAGATTTCATTATTTCTTTTTATGTCTGTTAATGTTCAATGATGTACTAGCTTTGTTTTAGATATTTACTGAAATACATCACAAAACTTGTTATTTGTTAACAGTACTCAACTCCTTTATATTTATCAAAGTAGTATTTATAATAGGAAATTATTTGTGATCTAAACGTTCAATGATGTACTAGCTATGTTTTACATATTTACTGAAATACATCACAAAACTTATTATTTGTTAACATTACTCAACTCCTTTATATTTGTGATCTAATAGACTCATTCATATTTTTGCAATTAGATTTACCAATCTAATTTTTAATGATCTTTTTTTAATTTGGTTTGTAATGTCTAAACCTTTAAAAGACATGAAAAGAAAGCTAATTTCCACCATAATGATCTAAAGGAAAAAAGCAACATGCTAAACAAACAGTTAACTATTAAAAAATAAAAAAAACAATGCTTTCCATTAGAATTAACAAATAAACTTATTCTGTAATCAGAAACTTTAATTTTATTGATCTACCTTTTGTTTCAAGGTTTAGCTGTCCTAGCTTGTGATACAACAACACAGTTACGAGTTACGTGAATATGCTTTCACTTAAACAAATAACATATAAAGTCTAGCAATATAAACCACTCAGTATCCTTTACATGATTGTTAGAACATTCTATACAAGTAAAACTGAATTACATAAAAAACTAATTATAGTAAATGATGAATAATAGAATATGGTGTGTATATATAATCAAATGTTAGAAAACTAGAATACTTAAACCTTAAATAAGTTATTCATGATATTAGAACAATAAATTTTATATCCATCTATATTTACAAAAGCCACCCTATGTACACTTTGATGGATAGTTTAGGCAGAGTATTCATAGTGAGTTAACTGTGAAATGGGTTGTAACAGCCTATTAGAGAAACAGTTGTATAAAATATATTGGTCACTCTACAATCTACAATCAAGTGTAAAGAAAAATGTTTCCCAAGTCTTCTGCCTTTCGTATTTAGGTTAGTTTGTGTTAGGTACTTCAGGCCTTATATAGTACCCATGTGGATTTAGATGGATGTGTTTTGATTGGTTGTTTGTTCCTGGTCCTGATTGGTGGATGGACTGAGTGTGGATTCAACCAATGGTAGTCATAAGTTGCTGATTTCTAGGCCGAGTCTCTGTTCAATAAAGGTTTTGTTGTATTGATGTAGCAAGATTCCTTTATTTTGCTGATTTCTAGGCCGAGTCTCTGTTCAATAAAGGTTTTGTTGTATTGATGTAGCAAGGTTCCTTTATTTTTGTTGTTTTCCAAAATCTGTCTTGAGTTGAAGATTCTAGCTTTGTCCCAGTTGCCAAAATACATTCTGGAATAGCTGAATTCTGTGATTTTATTAGTCTTGTGTTGTCTTTGTATAGTCACCAAAATATTTTTACAAGTGTTTCTCTAATAGGCAGTGTTGCCACCCATTTCACAGTCAACACCTTGTGTATATTTTTGGTTGTTTTTTCAAATATAAAAGGAAGAAAGAAAAAATAATGATGAAAAGTCACAACAAATGTGCATAACTTAAATATGCCTTGTAATTTTAACAAATACATAAAACGTATGGCCAACCGAAACAGCATCAATGAAAGTTACTTAGGAGGTATAGCCATTAATTAAACAATAATAAGCCTGATTCTTTCAAGAAAAGTGTCCATAAACATTAGTGACTAGCTAATTATCATACAAGAGGACTTTAATTAGTAATAAAAAGTTTTAATTGACATCAAATATCCAAACTAGATACCATGTATCTACTTAGGGATAAAACCTTATGACAAAAGAATTGAAAATATTTTGTTTAATTTCCTAGGAAATATTTTTAAACGACTTACTTCTTTGTCCATTTTTCTTCTCTTATGCTTGAGAAGCATCTCTCTGTATCTTTCTTCAGTCATTTCACATGTTGCTAGGGAACGGCAAATGAATCTGCCAGAACCTAAAAATGCATATTTTTTAAATCAGATATATATGTATTAGTAAAGAATACCATTCTGCTAAAGATAATTATTATTATTATTCATCATTACTGGTTGCAAAATACTTTATTTTCTTTTTATGCTTTTTAGGTTTGTTTAACAAAATTCAATAATTGATTAATAAGTGGGTTTAAACATTCAGTTCTTGTGTACACTTACTACTTACAATCAGAATTATTCACTCAATACTCAATTCTTATTTTGAAAAACATTACAGTTATTTTTGAAATAAAATAATAAAACTATTCTTTTGATGTGTATTGCAAATAGATGTGTTGGAGATGAACAAATTAAAAATATAAATTTGGAACTTTCCTAAAACAAATCTTTTCAAGGCATTTATAACCAATACATACACATTTGAAAGTAAACTAGGTAGTAACGTTTATTTGTAAAAATCTAGGAAATTTATAATTTCAAGTTTACACACAAAGATTTGATCCATCACACACAAAGCTATATCTCTGGAGAGAGTTGCTAATCAGCAGATACCAGGATATTTCCAGGACAAATCACCCATGTTGGATTTAAAATACTACTACATGAAACTTGTTACAGTGTTCTTCCAGACAAAAACATAATAATGATCTTTAGCCTAATCAGGTCTTGGGGCTGAAAGTTTAGAGAAAAATCAATATTTGTGAAAACAACTTGTTACATGAGGACCTTAAAAATGGTACAGAGTTGCAATGTTAACCTTTAACCAAATCTCTGACCTTTTAAAGTAGAAACTTGAAAATTATTTTCATGATATGGTTAATGTCTCTGCTTCTTCTGTACAAAATTATAAGAATGTAAATGTTCTTTGTTAGGCCAAGCAAAAACAACAACAACAACAAAAACCCTAACCTTTCTAGCCTGATAATAATACTGCAACAACAACAAAAAAAACCTAATCTTTCTAGCCTGATAATAATACTCATGAGATGGTTGAGGGAAGTCTTCATTTCTGTCTAATACAGTATGGTAAAATGCTAAACAAGGTCCTGGATTTCAAATATGCCCTTATTTAGAAATGCAAATAATTTAATGAATTGCACCCTCAGAAAACCTTATCTGAGCTAGTTACAAAAAAACTGTCACTTCCTCTATAGGTAACCAAATAGACTCAGATTTAGACTCATTACTGATTCCAAATGGTAGAACAGACTAGTTGATCATAGCTAACTTTGTTAGTGTTGCTCTTTAACTATTTGGGAGGCATCTTTCTCAGAGATACATTATCCTGAGAATTTGTTTAGCTCTAGAGTGTACATTTTTACTTAAATTTGACTGAAAAAAATTATTAATTTGCATTTGCTGCTCAATTCTCAATTACCAGTTCCAACAATGAAAAACTGTACTTCTAGGGTTTCTAGTAGCCTGTGCAATAGGAAGATGTTCAAAAGTAAGTTAAGCCTAAAAGTTGTCAGTGATGAAGACAGGTGACTTTAATCTGTGATAAGAGGTGTTTGGTCCAAAAAAGAAAAGGAAAGAAGATGACACAATTCCACACACTGTCAGTTGAAATAACTGATCTCACTGTCCACAACAAAATCAAAGATGTTGCTTCCAATGCAATTCCAGAAGTGAAACTCTGTACAGAATGCAATACTAAGTCCACAGACTGGATCAACCTGGCTTGAGTGTTCCTTATGAACTATGTTACCTGGCACTGCAGTTTCTAATCACAGTGATATTATACACACTGTTGTTTATGACATGTTGGGATTGCCAAAGGTGTTGCAATCATAGGTAAAACTATTACCAACAGGCTATCAAAAGTCCACAGTATGGAGATTTGTGTTTGTAGAAACAAAAGCACAAGTGTAAACAAAGAATAAAACCTTTATTCACATAAAAAAGATGTTGGTATCTTTCTTTAACACTTACTACAATACAATCAAAGCTCTGGCTGCTAAAGCAGGATTAATCACAACATCACTCCACAAAAGTCCAACTGGACTGTATTAATACCAAATTTTTGTTAGTGTTGTAGTGCATTACCCTACAATCCAAAGTTACTTATGTCAGTAGTCAGTCTCATTGGGATCAAAACAGATTAACACGTAGCTAATACCAACCTGTACAAACCCTTGCACCATCTATTTACACACACTTTACACAGTGGTGATACAGAAACCTGGCCAAGCAAGTACAAGTCAAAATCTCTTGACTGATTATTGTGATATATAACCCTGGTGTACTACCTACATCCTGTTTATGAAGAAACAATATAATGAAGCAAGCTTTTTTTTCAATAATCAGAAAAAAATTCTTTTATAACATACCTGAAGATATATTCCCATTCTATATTGTCTTTAGAGATGAGTAAATTAATGAAAGTTTTCAAATGTGTAACAGAAAAGACCTGTGAAAAACATTAAGTAAAGTAATACAAAAACACATTGTTTGACACCATTCTTCAACCAGTAATGCCTATCTAACAACATACACTAATAATTCCTTACTTTCCAGAAGAACTGACCAAATTGCAAGCTGCTGCAAAGGCACAACTTAAACTTGAAACAACAGCAGTAAATTGAGAAGACAACTACCATTTGAAACCCTAATGGAAACTGATACTGTTGAGCATCAGATTTTGTTGGAATCTCAGAAAAAGTTGAAAAAGTAAAAAGAATGTTAAAGAAGAAATTCCATTTGTGTGCATGCTCTTGTACAGAGAAGCTAATGATT
This sequence comes from Limulus polyphemus, assembly GCF_000517525.1. Taxonomy (NCBI): domain Eukaryota; kingdom Metazoa; phylum Arthropoda; class Merostomata; order Xiphosura; family Limulidae; genus Limulus; species Limulus polyphemus. The sequence goes on along the minus strand of NW_013668655.1, from coordinate 123,618 downwards.
CAAGCTCTTTCCATTTGGAATTCAAAGAAATTGGTGTATCAAACTATCATGTGCAGCACAATCTGGGTTACTTGGATTATCAGAGATAATAGAAAACAGGCTGAGTGCAAAGCAAGGGAAGGTATTCTGTGATTTTACAAAAGAAATGTCAGGAAGCACCCAAAAAATAAAGTGTTAGGACTGCTGAAACAGGGTAGAAAGACTATGAGCAAAATATTCTCAACCTGAATGAACTATATGTCAAGTACAACAAAGAACTGGTTCATTTCTGTAAGTCTGCAAAGCTATGTCTATCACTAGAACCTACTGCATCATTACTAACTCTATAGAACATTCAACAGCAGATGGTTATTCAAATTTTCCAGTTAACTAATAGAAAAGAAAAAACCCCTTCTGAAGAAAACTCATTAGTTCAGTGGGTACTATGTTATATAATATAAAAAATAGTACAATTTCATCAGTCTCTGTTAAACTGAACTCAGTTTGGATTATGAACAGAACTTCACATAACAAAAGCTCTTTTGGTGTTATCATCACTGGAATAGTAGGGAGGAAAGCTGCAAAAACAAGCTTGAAGCATCACATTAATAACCAGAATTTTTAACTTCAGTGGACACAACCAGTTATATAATGAAAGAGAAATTGATACTATGATGTTAAAAATAAAATTAACAATAACTGTTTCATATCCTTCATGTTTATTCTTTAGCCTACTTCTTGTACGGTTGATTTTGTATCTTTATTTTACTGCTAAGAAAAAGGATATATCTTCCAGGTTTTCACATTTATTTGCCATTTACTTACTTGTGTTTGACAAAATGTGATTCGGGACTTGTGCAAATCCTAGTTATTTATTTATTGTAGGCATATTTTTAATAAAACCTTTTGTTTGTCTTGTATGCTACAACTTGTGCATTGATATAAAGCTGGCTGTTCTTAGATGTGTTTCTAAAAACTTGTTGCTTTTACAGAATTCTAGATTCAAAACTCACCAGAGTTGTGGATACCTGAGCCAGTTGCTATGGTTGACACAACTCTATGCATGTCAGGATTAAGAGCTGTTTCCAGGTTATGAAGTTGTTTCTTGTGTTTTTTTGTCAGCTTGAGTGGGCTTCCTTCTGAAACACAAACACAAAAGTCAAATACTTCCACTGTACTATAAGTACATGTATCTACAGTGGACTTCCTTCTGAAACACAAACACAAAAGTCAAAGACTTCCACTGCACTATACTTACATGTATCTATAGTGGGCTTTCTTCTGAAACACAAACATAAAAGTCAAATACTTCCACTGTGCTATAAGTACAAGTATCTACACATCAACTGGGCACTTATTAAGACTTAATACATTTGTCAAACACAAAAAACAGACTGATCACACAATAAATGCAAAAATGTTGTCATATTACAGTTAGTCTCTAAGATAATGGGTAAACAGAAGGATCTCACTAAATTTCAAAGGGTTATAACAAGCAGTGTCTGTCTAGCAGAAATGTCATTGTCAAAAACACTATCTTTAACTGGCTGCCAAAAGTGGCAAAGGAACACTAGGAAACAACAGTAGGAACTAAAAGAATTATGTCTGAGTAAAGATGAAAATATGCTCACTACCAGCTGGTGAAAGATTTAGTGAAAAAACAATTAAACAGTGTTCTAAAGAGCAACAGAAATCTCTGTGTTCAATGTGACTTCAACAGTGACCATATTTAATACAAACAATACCGTGTGAAGGATAAAGGATATTATGTAAATTTTAATATGTATATTAATAAAGAATCCAAAAACAGCTACTTTAGATGAAAAGTACAATTTATGTGATGCTTAGATTACAAAATGTAATTAATGACTGAAATTAAATATATGGCAAAAGCAAGGAACAACCATGAACCTAACTTTGTTGTTCAGACAGGCCAAGTTATTAGGTGTAGTCCAAAGATGTGGGGGTTAACCTTTTGGTGGAAGGAGTTGAATTCATTAGTTACTACCAAAGATGAATAGCACCTACAGTGTATTTGAATACTGTTTCTAATCATGTACACTTCACAGTGCTATGTTTCTACTCTGAGTAGGTACTATTTATTGTTCAAGTGTATTTGAATACTGTTTCTTATCATGTACACTTCACAGTGCTATGTTTCTACTCTGATGAACAATAAATAGTAACTACGGTGTATTTGAATACTGTTTCTTATCATGTACACTTCACAGTGCTATGTTTCTACTCTGATGAACAATTTCAAATACACTGTAGGTACTATTTCACTGTTTTTAATCATGTACACTTCACAGTGCTATGTTTCTACTCTGATGAATAATGAAACTTACATTTATTGTAATAAAAATCATCTGCCATTTAATTGCCAAACTCACCAAATTATCCAAGTCTTTTTGTAAAGCAGCAGCATCTTCCTGACAGCCAGCAACACCCAAAACTTTAATTTAGTCAGCATATTTAAGTAATATCTTGACCATTCCTTAATTTATGTCGTTGATGTAAATCACAAGGAGCAAGGGTCTAAACACTGAGCAAAAAGGTACCCCACTAGAGACATTAATTCAGTTTGACTGAACTCCATTTATAACAACCCTCTTTCTTCCATCCAGCCAGTTTTCTATCCAATGAGTCAACCTATAATCCACACCTACAGAGATAATTTGTCTAAACAAGCCTTTTATGTGGAACCTTATCAAATGCTTTCTGAAATCCAGATACCCTAAATCCACATCTGCATCCTCACCTAAATAAGCAGTAACCTCTTCAAATAGCATTAAAAGATTAGTAAGACAAGATTTTTCCCTAGTGAAACTATGCTGACTGTCTAACAAAATTTTAAATTTTGTTACATGACTTTGCAAAGCATCTTTTATCAGACTTTCAAAAATTCTTTCCACAACTGATGTAAGATTAATAGGCCTATAGTTACTGGGACAATTTTTATTACCTTGTCTGAAAATAGAAGTAAAACTAGCCAACTTCCAATATTCTGATACCTGCTTACTATTCAGGGACTTAAAAAAAATAATAGCACATGACTCACATCACATATCCAATCCTTAACCACTTTCAAAACCCTTGGGTAAATATTATCTGGCCCAGGAGCCTTATCATTCTTTAAACTTCCCATTGTTTTCTTAGAATTAATGTGACCATCTTGTTTTCATCTAGAAACTGGTCAGGATGAGGTATAGTGCTTAACTCTCTCGCTACCATTTTGTATACATTATAGTTTCCATACTATAACTTTCAATACACCTTGTGTATCTTCACAAAATTTAGTAGACTCTTAGGAAACATTACAAGTCTTTTGTACACAAAAGATCAGATTTTTTAATGAAGTATTTTTACTAAAAAATTTTCTGTGAATATATATACATATATAGTATTTCTATATACTAGTCCGAGTGCAAGAAGATTTTCATGTTAAGATAAAAAATACTTCATTTCAAAAATCACAAATCTTATTGGTGCAATCTCTAAAACCTAAATAAATTTCAAACTTTTTCACATAAAACTTTACATTTTATCTGTTATTTTTTTCTACCCTAACTTTATACAAGACTGGTCATATTGACTGACCTTGTAACTGTAACCATGAAAAGAAAAATCTAAATTACCATTTTTTCTTTTTATAATGACATCAAATTGTAATATGAGACAACACTTGTTTATTCTAAATAGCTTTAAACTGATAACAGCATACATCTATTTATACTTATATTTTATTGCTTTTTTAACCCTATCTAACTACTATTCGCACCATTACAAGTTGTAAATCACTTGGCAAACATACAGCTCACATTATACTATTGAATTATATTAAGCACAAGTTGTTCACGAGCCTACTTCTTGAAACATTTTATTATTATTATCATCTATTTCACCTTAAATAACATAAAAAGTTTCCTATTTTTACATTCTAGTTACTTGTATAATAATAAATAAAAAATACACATGAAAAACAAGAAAAAATACCTACCTGGATCTTTTTTTTTTGCTGTTGACACTTAACCCTACTTTTTTATAATAATGGTAATACTACACTAAATAATTTTTTTCCAAATTAAGTAATGCAAAAAAAAACCATAGGATAATAATGTGCAAAAAACAGAGAATGTCTCATAGCTATCACAATTTTTCTGGCTTTCTAATCATGTGACAAGAGCTGTTAAAACTTCATCTAAGCTCTTTGATGTGCTTTCTTGTGGGAATCAAGCTTGAACTGAAAGTGAAATTAACAATTCTCATTACAGAAAACAACATAATATAATACGTAATATGATAGATGAAAACCTTGGCTTTCTACTGAATATAAATAATATAATATTAACATCAGGGAGAACTATTGGCAATTTCTGAAAGAGAGGATGTGACAGGCGGGTGTGGTAAGAGGGATCCGGCTGTCTATTTCATGGCTCTGTAAACAAATAACATTGAAGGCTATGACATTATAATAAGTAATTTATGTTAAATTTCGTCCTTTTTGGAGGGGGGTAAATAAATTAGAGAAGAAGGAATGCCTAGAGATGTCAAAATTCTCACACTAGGGGACATTCTAGATCTTTTTTATATTACCTTATAAAAGTAAGAACTTAAAGTTATATACTATTAAGGTATGGAGTATTAGCTATGTCTTTATGCTATATTTATTGGTATACCATGAAAAGAAAGATAGTTTAATTAAATTTTGAATGTAAATCACAAAATTTAATAACCCAGACATCCCATAATCATCAGATATTAACCTTCTTGTATCATCCCTCAAAGACCCTACTCCAATCCTAACATCTTGCTTACCCTTAATGTATTTGAATAAATCCTTACTATTAAGTTTTACATTTTCAGCGAACCTTTTGCCCTATGTTTTTGTTGTTGTTGTTGTTCAAATTTCCTATTTGACCAACTCTTATGATCTTCTACAATCCTCCAAATCTCTCATCCTTGCAGTCAATTTAAACTTTTTATATTTAAAATATTTTTCTTTAGTGCTATCTTTTATAACCTTTGTAAGCCAACCTGGTTTTTTATTTGCAGCCACCCTTTTTTGTCTATAAGGAACATGCCTAACTTAACTATTTAAGACTTTGTTTTTAAAATTTTTTCACATTTTATCAGTATCTCCAACTAATGCAGTTGCCCAATTCACAGTAGACAATTCTTGTCTCATCTCTTCAAAATTTGATTTTCTGAAGTTCAGAACCAAAATCTCAATATTCCTTTATCTCAATGTGCAGCAAAACATCAAATCTAATTAAGCAATGGTCACTTGCATCCAGATGTTCCACAATCTCTAACCTATCAATCATTTCTTTATTAGATGTTAACAATAAACCTAGAATACCACTATTTCTAGTAGGTACCCTAACCAACTGGCAAAGAAAACCATCCTGAACAGTTTCTAAAAACCTGACTCCTTCATGACTTGATTTTAACATTTTCCAATCTATATGCCTAAAATTAAAATCTCCCACAATTATGATCTCTTTAATAGTTGAATTCTCTATTTCAGTCTATAGTTTCTCAATAATTTTATCAGTTTCATCTGGTGGTCTGTAACAAATTCCAACAAAAATCTTCACCCCCTTATTACTACCAATAGAAACCCAAATAGATTCAGTTTCAGTGTTATTAGCTTTGATATCGTGAACTTGAACAGGCTATAACCCATTATTACTACCAATAGAAACCCAAATAGATTCAGTCTCAGTATTATTAGCTTTGATATCGTGAACTTGAACAGGCTGTAACTCACATTATACATACAATGCCACTCCTCCCCCTTTAAGTTATTCCCATTATACCAAAATCCTGTTGTGACCAGCACTCTAAAGTCATTCATTTTATTTTTTGTACTTCTAGCATTACAATAACATTAGTTTAGCGTAAAACTACCATTGTACCTTGTTCCCACAATATACTCCTCTCTATGTCTTAGTTTTTCATCACTGTTTTAGTCCTCTCTACTGCCTAGTTTAAAGTTACTCTCAGAGTTGAGTTAATAGCTACTTGATTCAAGCTCACCCCTACCCTATTTAAATGTTTGTTTTGTTTTGAATTTCATGCAAAGCTACACAAGGGCTATCTGTTCTAGCCATCCTTAACTGGCAGTGATAGACTAGATGGAAGGCAGATAGTTAGAACCACTCACTGCCAACTCTTTTATCAACAACTAGTGGGATTGACTGTTACATTATAACACGCCCGTGGCTAAAAAGGGTAAGTATGTTTGGTGTTGGGGATTCAAACCTGTGACCTGGAGACTAGAGTCGAGCACCCTAACCATCAGGCTATACTAGGCCCCTAATTAAGTTTAAACTATCCATTCAAAAAAGCTCCCTTTTCCCATAGAATTGACCTCACATATTCAACCAGCCAGCATTCTCTTCCTCGCATATTAATCTAAGCCTAATATTCAGCCCTAGTGATCTCATGTGCAGTGTTAAGTCTTGGTATTATTCCTGACAGAATTAATTTATTATGGTCACTTCCTTCGAAATGCCTTGTAATTAACAATAAGTTCCTCTTACCTATGTTTCTCTACATCATTAGCCCCATGTACACTATAAATACTGCATCACTGCTACATTAGCATTCTTTACAATCTAACTTGCTCTGTCAGTTATACACTTCACCTATGTTCCTGAACAGCATGATCTAATTTACCCCACAGATCATCCTATCCATGTGTCATACTAAAGAATCACCTATGTTCCTGAACAGCATGACCTAATTTACCCCACAGATCATCCTATCCATGTGTCATACTAAAGATTCTCCTATGTTCCTGAACAGCATGATCTAATTTACCCCACAGACCATCCTATCCATGTGTCATACTAAAGAATCTCCTATGTTCCTGAACAGCATGATCTAATTTACCCCACAGACCATCCTATACATGTGTTATACTAAAGAATCTGCTATGACAATAACCTCCTCTTTTTCAATCCCATAATTATCCATCTTTGTTGTTATCCTTTCCTCTTCAAGTTCGTCATCTGCACAAGCTAAAGGCTGATCTAGCTTATGAACCGTATTTGCCCGCATATAATGCACTCCAAATGTATTGAATAATTTCTAAATACAGTAAGCAACTATCAGTGCATTAAACATTTTTGGAAATCTTTTATTGAAATTATTTTTACATGTTAATTTTACAGAATTTACTGAAAAGTTTATACGTGGTAATACACTAAGCTAATCATTCATCTCCACATAAATCTTTGTCATTGCTAGAATTGTCGTTATCATCGGATTTGTTTCCTTGAATCTTCGATTCATCCTCTTTTGATTACCACAGCTTGTCATCATCTGTTTCATCCATTGAATTGGATATGCAACATTTTTTTAAACCTTTAATGATGCTTTAATGACTTTTGTTGGTAGCTTCTAGTAAAATACCTAATAAAACCCAACATGCACGAATATAATGTGCAGTCAATTTTTCTGAAGATATTTGGAGAAAAAAAAAGTGTGCATTATATTCGGGCAAATATGGTATTAAATATTTAGAGTATGTAAGCACTGATAAGTAAACTTATTTATTATACCAGATCATACTGAAAATGTTGAACTGCCAACAAAAAGGTCAATAAGTGATTATTTGCAAGATTTTATTGACATGAATAACAAAAAATGAAACCTTTTTTAAAGTAAATTATTTAATGGTACCTGGATAGTTTTCATCTTCTGAAGAAGTATCCAGCTCTCCACATTCTTCTCGAACTGACTGAAGTTCACTGAAGTATCTCCACTTTGTTCGATCCTCAAGAGTTGGATCTCTTGTCTTGGGTGTGAACTGTTCTATTTTAACATGTTGATGAGGTGGCAGTACAGATGCAGCATCAAGTAATTTCTGGATTAGTAAGATGAAGAAAATAAAAACTTCATATAAAATAGAGAGAAATTCTGATGTTTATGTGGCTAAAAAATTTCTACTTACATATTTAACTGTTTTCCTTACTTTTGGCACATTTTCACAAAATGGAAATTTTTTACTCAACAACTAATTTTGTTCTTAAAAATTTCATCTGTTACTGTTTGCAAGATCAAGTACAACCACCATTTGCTGGCTTAAAGTCCCACATACAACTGTACTGATATTGATGGACTGTACCTGCATGTTAATGTACAGTAGATAAAGTATGTAAATACATTTGTCTAACAATGTATTTATAATCACATACTTCAGAAAAAAACTTATTGATCACTCACAATTATGCTAGCTCTGTAAATACACTGAACAATGCATAACAGGCTATATGACACTTGTTAATAAAACAAGGCTAAAGCTGGTAAAGACCATGGTGTAAAGCAACTTCACTAGCTTTGCTTATATCAACAAATGAAGAAAACTTTATGTCATCATTTCTTTATCCCTATGTGCAAAACACAACCTTGCAAAAAAGTGCCATTCATGGGTGGTGGCAAAACACAACCTTTTAAAAAGTGTCATTCATGGGTGGGGGCAAAACACAACCTTTTAAAAAGTGCCATTCATGGGTGGGGGTCAAACCATAACCTTTTAAAGAGTGACATTCATGGGTGAGGGGCAAAACACAACCTTGTAAAAAGTGCCATTCATGGGTGGGGGTCAAACCACAACCTTTTAAAAAGTGCCATTCATGGGTGTGGGTCAAACCATAACCTTTTAAAGAGTGCCATTCATGGGTAGGGGTCAAACCATAACCTTTTAAAAAGTGCCATTAATGGGTAGGGGTCAAACCATAACCTTTTAAAGAGTGCCATTCATGGGTAGGGGTCAAACCATAACCTTTTAAAGAATGCCATTCAACATAGTTATCAACTATTCATTTCATCCCACATTACATAGTTTGTGATAGAATGTACAGGAATACTGACAAAAACTACATTCCAGAAGTTATGGAAATGCATACAGTACAGCGGACAAAAGTATTTTTATTCTTCACGTGACCTTCACTCTGCATTTCAACTTGTCACAGTCCGAGTCAGATTGATATCTTCAGTACAAATACCATTGTAACACATCTGATTTTTTTGTGTCCAACAGACTAGTACAATTTACTAAAAGCTTGCCTCATTCTGTGTAGGTACACATAGTACGTTCAAAATTACACTCAAAATTTTTTCTCTTGTGACTAATAGTTTCGTGTAAATTTTTGACACAAAATTTTACCCCTCCTCCAGTGACTAATTTATAAGCTTGTGGGCTAATAATGCTAAAATTTAGGGTTTGTGAATGCAGCCGTAATTGCCAACTGTGCTAAACAACAACAAAGGAATCAATACAAATTTTAGGCCATCTTTAACATTTAGTATTTTTTTCTTATACCGATTGCTTTGCAGAATAACAAAAAAAAAAGATGCAAATAACCAAAGTACATACACTTATATATTTCATAAGAACAAATACTATTATAAAAAGTAATGAAACTAAAATAATATGTTCATAATATATTATTTTTTGTGTGTTTATTGATTAAATATTCCACACTTATCTTTTAATACCCAAGTTCAGATCAGTTTACATCAAAAACACAAAATTACTATGCATTTAAAGTTTTCAAGATAATTTGCATATGTTCTACTGCTATAAACTGTTGAAAATTAATTAACGTTGCTGAAATATTTTGAGGAATAGTTTAAAAAAAAAAGGAATCAGCGAAGAAAAATATGAAAAGAAAAACTACTTACTTTTCTAGATATGAGAATTTCTTGTAAAAGCCGACAGTAATACTGTTGTTGTTGATATCTGTACTCCCTATATGTTGCTTTCCGAAGAAGTGCTGTCATCTTGGCTACATCGGGGGCCATTACACCATCTAGAACCAGAAAATACAATAACTAGAAACTGAATGTCAAATTTCCTGATAGTACAACTCATAAAATACTACCTCTAAATGTATGTAAACAAATGCCTGTTTCTTGCATACCAAATAAGTTTTTTTTTTTGGTTGTAATATTCACAATTTCATTATCTTCAGAGGAACAGTTACATATCAAGACTAAATTATCCAAGTTGGTTATTTACTCTCTCAACGTGGGCTTGGATGATTTGACCGACCACATGAACTCTTTGTACTCATTTAAAGTCTTCATAGTCTTGATACTACTACTTTTTAATATAGTATGTATGTCTTCACAAAATTTGATACACTTTCAGTAAACATTATAAGTCTTTTTAATAAACTAAAAAAAGATTTGTCTGTGAATATATGAAATATTTTTTAGCTAGTCCTAGTGCAAAGTGATTTTCATGTTAAAATTAAAAATATTTTTCTTCATCTTAAAAATCTCAAATTTCATTTGTGTAATCTCTAAATCCTCCTAAATACATTTCAAATGTTTGTTTTCAGTAAAACTTTATATTTTGTCTGTTATTTTCTCTACCCTAACTCTATACAAGGTTGGTCAATTTATTTGATAGCTCTGTAACCAATTGTCTAAGCGATGACGATTTTATAGTGAGTAATTTACGTTAAATTTCATACTTATTGGAGAGGTGGTGAATATGATAGAGAAGAGGAGATATAAAGAGAAAATATGTCACATTTATCCCACTAGGGAAAATCCAGGATTTCTTAAAATATTGCCTTATAAAATTAAGAACTTAAAACTTATATACTATTAAAATATGGATTATTAGCTATGATTTTATGCTACAGTAATTGGTATAACGTAAACAAAAAGTAGTTTAATAAAAATTTTGAATGTAAGTCACTAAAACTTTATGAAATGCACAGTAAATGATGCTCGGGCACAGAGGGGTAAAAAAACCACTTTTTAAGCTAAAATTTAGTTATCACACTTAATAATACATCATTGATTTTATTAGACAAAAAATGATTAAAAGCTCTAATATTGAAGATTATTCTTCTAATTCCTCACCATTGAGCTTCTTGAAGAACTTTCTTAATGGGTTACCAAACTTGAAGTTTTCTCCATCAAAAAGTTTCCTATGGAGTAGAGGTATATTATGTATATATCTATATATACATTTTATAAATTATACATTATTCAGACAACTACATTAAACTAATAATAATAACTGGATTTACTCAATAAGTGTTTGTTAAGTAAAAAACCAAGCCACAGCATGATATAGGATATAGTCAGATACATATATTATGCAAGACATTTTAATATACTGTATCACCTAATGCAGTGCTTCTAAACCTTTTTCAATATCATTCAATATCATAAATTCAATATAAGTTTTCACTCACCCCAGTTAGAATAAAGACAAAAGTATAAAACTATAATGTAAATTATTTATTATGACTTCAAACTAGAACTAGAAGAAGTAATAATAACTAATGACACTTCTGAAACAAGTTACACAGAGCAAGTATTTTTGTAAACAGATGGAGAAAAGGATTGAAAACTTTCTATTAAAAATAAGTGCCTTAAATTTTTCCTTAAAGTAGATAAGACTGCACTGAACATACAAGTTACAATCAACTTCATTCCCATATGCCTAGTTTGTGTGTGTACAACAAAGCTAGATAACCTTGCCTTGCTTCAGTTCCAGATATAACCTCTCCCAGGACAAGAGAGGTTCACTGTAAGTATAAACTGTAACTGATAATAAATTAATTGTAAGGTTCACTGTAAGTATGAACTGTAACTGATAATAAATTAATTGTAAGGTTCACTGTAAACATGAACTGTAACTGATAATAAATTAATTGTAAGGTTCACTGTTAGTATGAACTGTAACTGATAATAAATTAATTGTAAGGTTCACTGTAAGTATGAACTGTAACTGATAATAAATTAATTGTAAGGTTCACTGTAAGCATGAACTGCAACTGATAATAAATTAATTGTAAGGTTCATTGTAAGTATGAACTATAACTGATAATAAATTAATTGTAAGGTTCACTGTAAACATGAACTGTAACTGATAATAAATTAATTGTAAGGTTCACTGTAAACATGAACTGTAACTGATAATAATGCTGAACCACTGGTAGCTTGCAAAACGATTAACAGTTGTAGGTAAACCATCATGGATGACTGGGACAATAAAATGTTAAACCACATTATAAAACAATGCAGGAGACAAGTTGCTCAGAGTCAGTAACAAGTTTCTAAAGAAAACTGTATAGCAAAAGCTCAATAATTTGGACACAGAAATTATAGCAGGAAATCAGTCTTACAAGCACAATAACATGATGTCAACAAACTGAAGACTTAGGAACACTGATGAATAAGCATTCACACTTTTTCAATTAAAAAGAAAATTCAAACAAGCATTCATCCGAGCACTATAATGGGTTGCAGGTAGTTCCACAGAACAAGTATACCCTATGATGCACAAGTCAAACAGTATACACTTTTTGCATAACAACATACACGTCAAACAGTATACACTGTCTTGCATAACAACACACACGTCAAACAGCATACACTGTCTTGCATAACAGCACACAAGTCAAACAGTATACAGTCTTGCATAACAACACACACATCAAACAGTATAAACTGTCTTGCATAACAACACATACGTTAAACAGTAAACACAACAACACATACATCAAACAGTATAGCATAACAGCACACAAGTCAAACAGTATACAGTCTTGCATAACAACACACACATCAAACAGTATACACTGTCTTGCATAACAACACATACGTTAAACAGTAAACACAACAACACACACGTCAGACAGTATACACTGTTTGCATAACAATACACATGTCAAACAGTATACACTGTCTTGCATAAAAGCACACACGTCAAACAGTATACACTGTTTGCATAACAACACACATGTCAAACAGTATACACTGTCTTGCATAACAACACAAACGTCAAACAGTATACAGTCTTGCATAACAACACACGTCAAACAGTATACAGTCTTGCATAACAACACACGTCAAACAGTATACACTGTCTTGCATAACAACACACAGTATACACTGTTTGCATAACAACACACATGTCAAACAGTATACACTGTCTTGCATAACAACACAAACAGTCAAACAGTATACACTGTCTTGCATAACAACACACATGCCAAACAGTATACAGTCTTGCATGACAACACACGTCAAACAGTATACACTGTTTGCATAACATACACGTCAAACAGTTTACACTGTCTTGCATAACAACACACATGCCAAACAGTATACAGTCTTGCATAACAACACACACGTCAAACAGTGAACACTGTCTTGCATAACAACACACACGTCAAACAGTATACACTGTCTTGCATAACAACACACATGCCAAACAGTATACAGTCTTGCATAACACACACGTCAAACAGTAAACACAACAACACACACGTCAAACAGTGAACACAACAAACACAAGATCATGAAGTTTTATCATTAGATTTCTAGCTCTGAAAACATGAAACTAGACAAATATCACAATTTTTAAAGCTTGAAAAAAAACACAATCAAAGTAAAATAGTACAGATCACAGTTTTCAGTTCTTATCAACAAGATGAAGGAGTTCAAAATAAAATAACCTCTCAAATGCTAAGCTCACTTAGCTTACTGTTGTGAAAGAGATGCAAGCTTAGAAGTGAGACTCGGGATGCACTTTTGATTTCCAGAAATGATGATAACTGCTTCTAGCATTTCACAAATTCAAAACATCACAGAAATATAAGAAGTACTTAAAAAGTTTTATAGTTTGTTGACCCTACAAAGTACTGGCATGCACATTATGAATTATATACTATTCACTTACAGTTAAACATCATAAAATCATATAGTAATAAATGTTTTAAGAATACTTCACCTCAAATTTCTCTTGTGACAACAAGAAGAAAACACAAGAATAAAGTGAAACTAATAGCATTTCAGCAAAAGATAAAAATCTCAAAATCAAAATCTTGATGTACAAGGAAAGCAATTACTTTGTAAAGATAATTTAGTACTCTATAGTAGCAGGATTTTCAGTAGCAGATAAACTTGTAGACAGTCAGGAATGTGCATGTTATCAGTAGCAGATAAACTTGTAGACAGTCAGGAGTGTGTGTGTTATCAGTAGCAGATAAACTTGTAGACAGTCAGGAGTGTGTGTGTTATCAGTAGCAGATAAACTTGTAGACAGTCAGGAGTGTGTGTGTGTTATCAGTAGCAGATAAACTTATAGACAGTCAGAAGTGTGTGTGTTATCAGTAGCAGATAAACTTATAGACAGTCAGGAGTGTGTGTGTGTGTGTTATCAGTAGCAGATAAATCTATAGACAGTCAGAAGTGTGTGTGGTGTGTGTGTTATCAGTAGCAGATAAACTTATAGACAGTCAGGAGTGTGTGTGTGTGTGTTATTAGTAGCAGATAAACTTATAGACAGTCAGAAGTGTGTGCGTGTGTGTGTTATTAGTAGCAGATAAACTTATAGACAGTCAGAAGTGTGTGCGTTAATAGATGAAAGTGAAGTTTGCCGTTCACTGCTAGATTCTTTATACATTTTACATAGACGTATCACTGTTTGGTGTCATAGTTTACACATTTGTTACTGATATTTTTAAAACGAAAATTTAAAAATCTGATTTATTGGTGCCTAGTCATGTGGTGTATAATTTGTGTAATACTGGATGTGTAATACTAAAAATAATATATCACTTTCTAAGACTTCAACTAGATAAAGTAATGAAACAGTTAACTGGGGTAGTAACTACTTTAATTTGTGTAATACTAAAATAATATTCCAGTTTATAGGACTTCAACTAGATAAAGTAATGAAACACTAAACTGAGGTACTAACTACTTCTGTAGAACCTGAATAACCTAACAAGGAAGCCTTGCACACTACAAACCTAAGTATATCTTTCTTTTCTTCTTGATCGTTTTCTGAGAATGATGGAAGGAATTTCTGTAAAAGACAAAACTTGGCCATCAACAAACAACTGTCTACTGTATGTCTGTTTCTTTATTCTGGTTTAATTTGAGTTTGATTTTGGAAAGTCATTCAAAACTTTGCTAAGTTAAAAACAATCAACAAAGATTTTAATGAGAAATGAAATGGAAATATTCTTCAGAATATCTTGTTTTAAAACTGGAAATACATACAGCTTGTAAAACTGGAGAATTTACATGCTCATACTTATATATATATATATATATATATATATATATA
>NW_013668655.1:105443-107737 GCF_000517525.1 Limulus polyphemus | reverse complement strand
TATATATATATATATATATATATATATATATATATATAAATGAAGAAAATGAAAACTTGTTACACAAATAAAAGTCAGATGACTAATTCATATGCATTTATCATTTGCAAAATTGAAATGGTTCTGATAAATTTTATACATCTACAGATAAAACTCATGAAGTCAACATTTCTACTGACCTCCAACACTCTTTAGTATCTACTGTAACCTTTTGTAGTAGTTAACAATCTGAGACTTAGGATATGATAACAACTCACTTATATAAATAATCTTCTTAAATCACAGCTATGATTATATCTAATGCACACACACACACACACTGAAAATTATATGTATACTTCAAATAAAAAAGTGCTCAGTAATGTACAATATAACAGAACCACAGTACACAGTGTATAATATTTGAGTGAATACCAAACAGAAGGCCTAGAGCCAGAGCAGAAAACCAACCAACACAAAAAATAGTAATAATCTATATAAAAATATTATTATTATAATTATGCATTCATAATGTTGTAATAACAAAATAAGTGGAAATTTCAACAACTACAAATTTGCAAAACAGCCATCTTTGCACTTTATTGACTACATGAAACTTTATTCTTAAATTCAAACAATTTTTAAGTTCCTATGCATAAATACTGTTACCACTTTTGACAATAATTCAGTTCTGTAACAAAAAAAAGCAATCAAAATTTTTTTTATCCCATCTATAAAAGTTTATTCTTCTGTAAGTTATCACTAGGACACACACATGCACACTCACATTTATACAAAAAAAGATCATAATGTTACACACTTCATGTACCACAAAAAATAATTATCATAAATTAACTCACCATGAGATGACAGCGTTGATTTTCTGATAACACACTATCCCACGTCTCCAAACTCATAACTTTTTTAAATATCTCTTCCTAAACATAACAAAAGCTTAAATTAAAAAATACACATTATTAACATTACCAGTATCTACAGCTTGCCTGGATGTTTTCATCAATGATTTACAGCTCATGCTGTAAACTAAATATTTAAAGATCAGACATACAAAAAAGTGACCAAATTCCTTGTTTTCTTAACAGCAATATACAAGAATGTACATCAGCCCACACAAATGTTACCTGTTTTTAAAATAAGTACGTATTCCTTTTGATATACCTTTGTTTCAGCTAGATAACCAAGCTATTAGGATAAACAATAATATGTGATTCTAAGGCCAAAATTTCAGTTAGAAAGTATTTATACCTTTAGTATTACAATCATATCTTCACAGGATTTTATACCATCTTAACATAGTGTATTGAACTTTCTACTACAATGTGAATGGTAAAACATGGGTGATAACAATTAGTAAAGCAAACAGCCATAAAAAAATTAGAGGATGAAAGACTGGATATAAAGTACATGTAGGTATATAAATTAACTGCTGCACAGAAGTCAAGGAAGGATAACATATATATATGAAGTCACCAATCCTGTTCAACATTACTACAGTATGACTAGGGTCACCAATCCTGTTCAACATTACTACAGTATGACTAGGGTCACCAATCCTGTTCAACGTTACTACAGTATGATTAGGGTCACCAATCCTGTTCAACATTACTACAGTATGACTAGGGTCACCAATCCTGTTCAACATTACTACAGTATGATTAGGGTCACCAATCCTGTTCAACGTTACTATAGTATGATTATGATCACAATCCTGTTCAACATTACTACAGTATGACTACGGTCACCAATCCTGTTCAACATTACTACAGTATGATTATGGTCACCAATCCTGTTCAACATTACTACAGTATGACTAGGGTCACCAAATCCTGTTCAACATTACTACAGTATGACTAGGGTCACCAATCCTATTCAACATTACTATAGTATGACTAGGATCACCAATCCTGTTCAACGTTACTACAGTATGATTAGGGTCACCAATCCTGTTCAACTTTACTACAGTATGACTAGGGTCACCAATCCTGTTCAACATTACTACAGTATGATTATGATCACCAATCCTGTTCAACATTACTACAGTATGACTAGGGTCACCAATCCTGTTCAATGTTACTACAGTATGATTAGGGTCACCAATCCTGTTCAACATTACTACAGTATGATTATGGTCACCAATCCTGTTCAACATTACTATAGTATGACTAGGGTTACCAATCCTGTTCAACATTACTACAGTATGATTAGGGTCACCAATCCTGTTCAACATTACTACAGTATGATTATGGTCACCAATCCTGTTCAACATTACTACAGTATGATTAGGGTCACCAATC
>NW_013668655.1:97591-104874 GCF_000517525.1 Limulus polyphemus | reverse complement strand
CATGTTCAACATTACTATGGTATGACCAAGGTCACCAATTCCTGTTCAACATTACTATAGTATGACTAGGGTCACTAATCCCTGTTCAGTGTTACTATGATATGACTAGGGTCACCAATCTCTGTTCAACATTACTACAGTATGACCAAGATCACCAATCCATGTTCAACATTACTATGGTATGACCAAGGTCACCAATTCCTGTTCAACATTACTATAGTATGACTAGGGTCACTAATCCCTGTTCAGTGTTACTATGATATGACTAGGGTCACCAATCTCTGTTCAACATTACTACAGTATGACCAAGATCACCAATCCATGTTCAACATTACTATGGTATGACCAAGGTCACCAATTCCTGTTCAACATTACTATAGTATGACTAGGGTCACTAATCCCTGTTCAGTGTTACTATGATATGACTAGGGTCACCAATCTCTGTTCAACATTACTACAGTATGACCAAGATCACCAATCCATGTTCAACATTACTATGGTATGACCAAGGTCACCAATTCCTGTTCAACATTACTACAGTATGACTAGGGTCACTAATCCCTGTTCAGTGTTACTATGATATTACCAAGGTCACCAATCCCTGTTCAACATTACTACAGATTGACCAAGGTCACCAATCCCTGTTCAACACTACTACAGTATGACCAAGGTCATCATTATTAAATGTACCTGGTTGTACATTGTAAAATACTTGAATTTTCAGGATCAAAGTAACAACTGCACTCAATGAAGAATATCTTCTGATATTTTCTTATTTCATGTGATTATAAAAATATTTTAAATTCTGTATTTTACTTGCATAATTATTCTGTTTTGCTTTTGTAACATCTATTAGTCTTGTTTTTTTAATTACTATGTGAATACTGGATGACAAGTAATTTACAAGTGCAGCAAACTACACATCATGAGTAGTGATGCAATGATCCATATCCAAACACTGCAGGTTAAGGCATATTTGTATCTTACATTTATGAAGTCCAATCACTACAATGTAAATATATAGTATCAGAGGTTACTGAATTCTCATTATTATAATTATAATGTTTTAAATGTGCTACAGTCATACAAATATGAAATGGACATAATGTACAAGTAAAGAACAAAGTGATTTATACTTCACATTTTCTGTGAAAAGTAAACTTTGCTTACCAAAAAAAAAACAGAAATAAGATGTCTAGCTTATAACTCGAGTCAGTGAGAAGAGTCTTGCATGTATAATGATAAAACTGTCTACATAGTAGTAACATCATATGTGACTATGGCGTTTTGAAATATATGGAAACTGGTTTTAGTGAGAATTGCACCCAAGTAAACTAAATGAAATAACAGTTGTAATGACATTATAACTCCAGAGAACACATTGTTTTACCCTACACTTCATTTTCAAGCTTCTCCAAGAGCTTATATAAGCTCAAACACAAAGATAATACAAGAGTTAGAGCTGTTTCAAACAAGCACGCGTAAATTCTTCTTCAAGATGCAAAACAAAATGTACGACAGTAAAAACAAATGCTAAGTTACAAGGTCATTGTTGTTCTTTCAACACTGCAATTAGCACTACAAGAAATAAATGATCTAAGAAAACTGACACATCTAATCTACCTAACACACACATCCACAATTTGCACCTGTAGTTGAACCAGATGTTACTGTCCTTATCTTTACATTCACCATATTGTTATACACTAGAACCTTACATGTAAATATCCTACATTTAATTGATAATACTTATACTGACCAGAATATATATACACATGCTGGTCATTACTGGTTACTTCACAAAGCTGGCAAAAGTTTAAAAATTTAGCACATTCCATTGTAGATGTTTTGGCTGAAAAATGGATATCACACTTTAGAGCACCTGGAAAACCCAGACGGATCATGGAGCTAACTACAATAGCTAGTTGAATGACAAGTTGTGCAACATATCAGATATGGTGAAAATGTATACTTCGCCATACCATCCTTAACCTGATAATATAAACTGTCAAACATATGCTTCCTAAGTGTTTTAACCTTAACAAACTGGCTGGGATGAGCATCTATTTTATGCCAAATAATTGACCAACAGCTGACTGGATGTGCTCCAGATCTCCTTATGTTCAGTCTACAAGTAGATTTGATGTGTGGTCCTCTACATAATGCAGATGTACACATGGAATGATTACATTCTTCAATAGCTGATGCACACATGCCAGCAAATAGGTAGAGTAGCAGTTCAAGCCCTGATGATAGGTCCTTGTCTACAGAAAACTCCTTGGGGTGAGTTACAGTGGTCATGTGATGTGCACATGGACAAGTTTAAACTCAATATCACCAACAAAATCTTTAGTGAACTGGTTACTCCAGCAACGTGAATGAACAGGTTATTACTCTGATGATGAGAGCATCATGTATCCTATAACCTCATCTCAGCTGCTGAGGAAGAAAAGTCTGGTAGTACTTATCTCTTTGTGAGGAGTCAGATGAGGAGCAGTTTATCTGCTCTTATGATTGGCCAAGATGCTAATGATGGCCAACTTATCATTATGTTTGGGATTAACTATTTGTCCACTAGTTAGGATGATCAGTTGATTGAAAAATCAGTGACTTAAAAATGTTTTTTTTCTTGGAGTGACCGAGTGGAAGTTCATGGTAAGAAGCCTACTGAACAGCGTGTAGTTATCAAGTACCATTTGCTAGCAAGACACTGATCTGATGACTTGCAGAATCACTTAATCTATTCTCCTCAGTTGTAGCATCATTTCTGTAGAGCTAGGTCAAATGAGGTCATTATATGAGATACTAAAGAACTTAACAGTTGGTCCTGATTGTCAATGAGGACTGGGACCCGATATGTTATAAAAATTTTGCAATCCTTACTTTCCAAGCACATAGATTAAGTTTTGTGAGAAAATGTTGGCAGACATCTGCTGATAAAAACTTCATAGCTGAACTTGCAATCATATCCATAAGTCATGAAATTTTACGTTTTCTTACCATTCCAGATTTTACCTGATGTTCTATTGTGTCTGTACCTGTCTTTCTCTAATACAGTAAGGGAGTTGTGCTTTAATAAAGCATTTGAAGTTGATACAGGCCTTATAAATCAGATGAAATGTATCATTCTTTCGCTACAGTGATGTGCTCAGACTGCACCAAGAGAAAATAAAAAACATGCACACAAGAGAGTAAATTTCAAGCATGTGAGTTTTCACTGAGAGAAAGATGCAGAGTTGTTTGAGTATTTACAGCACACCAGGTGAGAAACATAATGGACCTATTGGATTTGAGCAGGTTTGACTGGTACAATTGAACAATTTCAGAACTTTCTGGATATTAACAAATATTTTATCTCAGTAAACAAGATAAACGGTAGTGTTTCTTTTGGCCAAAAAAACAACCTCAGGACACTGTGTGTTATTAACAGGAGTGTTAATTTAGTGATTTCCACCTTCTGTAGCTCAGACTATTTTTTTACTCCACATGGAAAGTATGGAATCTGTATTTGATAGTAAATTATACTTAACTTTTATGAATTTTTTTTTTGATATATCTTTCCAACTTACAATTAGGAGTCTCCTTCGGTGTAAATATAAGCCACATGTACAATATTATTCAACAAAAACCACTCAAATTAAATGAAAATCTTTGTGCACGCCTGCGTAGAAAGTTATGTGAGCTATTGGTCTAACATTTTTATTACAGCTTCACCTAAGAGTAAAAGTAGACCGTTTTTAGTATTTTGTCATTCGGATTAAAGATGGCCAATTCAAAGCAGCAAAACTACAAGGTGAAAGGACATGCAGATAGATAAGTATTGGTTAGGTCAAGCAAACTAGATTAGCAGTTTCTAGCTCAAGTTTTCAAAATAATCATACGGGTGAATGGTTATTATTCATTGCCAACTTTTCAGCACAAATTTACTCAATTTTATGAAATTATCCTAATTAAAGAGTATTTACATCACATGATATTAGCTTAAGCAATTAGTGTAAATAATGATGCTTGATACGGATGTACCGATTGCATAGGTACGATGACAAGAAACTGTTAATCTAGTTTTCATGGCATTACTATAAAAGAATTATTAACACTGTTTTAGAGAGGAAACTACCATCATATATTTAAAAGTTAAGTATATGTATGTTCCAAATAATAGGGTTGTGGTCCTAAAGCTAATGTTGGTTACTATCGAGTGTCACTTTCTAACTTGCTGTTGTTTGTTGGTGTGTATTGACAAAAAGTCATGTTATCTAATCAAAAATACCTTATGTGTGCAAAAAAGGTGCGACCAAAAAAGGACTGAGCATGCGACTTAAAGGAATAAAATCAAAATTGGTAGGCAAATTGGTAGCTACACTTATAGCACTGATAAGAATTTTACAGCAAATATTCATTCATTAGTTAGCTAGGTTGCATATTTTGTTTTACCTACCATCATGCCTGGCTAACTAATGAATGAATATTTACTGTAAAGTTCTTATCAATGCTATAAGCATAGCTACCAGTTTGCCTGCCAATTTTGATTTTGTTCCTTTAAGTCGTACACTAAATCTTTTTTTTTGGCCGAACCTCTTTTTCAAACCTAAAGTGCTTTTAATTAACTACATTTGATCAAAGTGTTCTGCCACACTTCAAGAATGAAAAATTTGCACCCAGAAAATATAACGAACCTATGGTAAAAACCCACCTTTGGTGCATGAACCCAACATTTCCATGGATTACTGAGAAATTATGCACCAACAACACACACTTTCTATGTAATATAAGTCATTGTATACCCATGAACACTTATACAGTGCTTTTTTTATTGATTTTTGAATTTTTGTGGCATGCAATACAGTACAAAAATTAATATATGTAAATACATATTAAGATAAATAAACCAAATCTTCTAAACATTCAATTAATAAAGTTTTACATTACAAAAAGAACTAATGGTTGACTTATTTATGCCGCACTCTTAGCTTATCCTGCTTGTTGAATCACCAGTACAATCTATAATCTTCAATTTCTCCTGAAGAGCAAAAACAATTTTCACTTCTTAGAATCACAAGCAGGTGAAGCAGATGGCCTCTTAGAGGTCATTTTAGCAATAGTCATACTGATTCACAAAATATATCAGATGTTAAATGCAGATAACTGTTATTAGTAATACAAGATGCTATGTTCACAAGGTTAGTTGAAAGACTGGAAGAAGGTTATTGTGCAACACATTATAGAATATTAACCCTCTGGATATGGATAGGTCAAAGTGCACATGTAACGACCTTTTAACAGAGCTACATTCAAAATTTTATTAATTTGCTTTATTAAAGGTAAACATGGCATCAAAATGTAATTAATAAATTAAATTTTAATTACCTAATTTCAAAAATAAAAATTTAAATAAATTCTCAATTTTCACTTGTCTGTATCATATGAAATTTCTTTGCCCTGAATTGAACATTTTAGTTCTTATACCCCTACATGAACTTGTAAGTTTCTGTGGAATTTCACACTTATGAAACTATTGGAACTTTACTGTACATAAAAGAAATTTTTACCTGCAAGGACTGACTGTATGTGTTTAATTTGATGATGCCACACATTTGACTTGGTTCTGGTTCCAGATTCTCTTTTCACTTATTCTTTATTAATGTAAAATTCTATGCTAGAAATTGTCTTTTTGTTGTTTCCTTATGGAATTGAAAAATAAATACAATTCTTTGATAAGCTTCATATAATTTGGCTGTCTTGTGATAAATCAACCAATTGCCTGATCATAATGTGGTATGGAGATCATAATCATAGTAACAGGAATTATAGTTGAGAATAATTTGTCTTAAGTATTTTCATAATCTACTGTTAATTATACAAGTATCAAAATACATTAGAAATAAAAATAAGTACCATGAAAATGCCTCCATATCAAAGAATATAATCTTAAAATATATAGGCTTTTGAAAACTTGATTGAAATCAATAGTCACAATTTTTACCTGCTCACATATTTCTTGAGGTAAAAAGACAATTTTATTTCCCAACAGACACTTCTCCATAACTGTTCCTTCGTAGTCAACGTTTTTCTCCTCTAATAATGGAGTAGCTACATTCATACTAGACTCAAGCTGAAATGATATAAAAATGAGATTATAATTTGTAAATCTTTTCATCTATATCTATTTTACATTATTTCTGTCATGTAGTTGTATCATGGCTCTGTCTAAATCACTGAATTGCAAAACTTTTGTTTTCTTAATTGTATGACTAATACTATTAACTTTAATAAGATTATCCAAACCTTTAACAACTTTGAAAATTTTCAATTTTCTCTGAGTTGTTGATCCCAAGAGGGGGCTGTGCAATGCCAGTGGATAATTTACATAACTGGTTAGACTTAAGATATAGACAATGGCTGAGATATAAGAGCCTATTGCTACTTGGAAATGTTCAAAGATTTAAGAGGTCAACTTCAACTTGTTAAAAGGCCTAGCAGATGCCCTACAGTACATGTAACACTATTAGTATTACTACAAATAATATTATTAGACTAACCAGGGTGACTTGTATGCATTAACATTTAATATTAACAATCGAAAGTTCATATTCTACTTCTATTAAACAGAATATTTGTATTACTTTATCAATATTATTAGTATTCATTCTATTAACTTAGTTATTTACAGTTATAATCATATTAATAGTAATACACTTACATTTACAATCACAATTCGTGTATCTCTTACTCTTCTTTAATTTCTCGGAACAATGTTTACAAACATTTCTGTACAATGACTCGAGTGAATAAACTAAATTAACAAGTCTTATCGCCAACACTTAAGTATCAACTATTAAGTTTTTATTTTGAGAATACTAGCGTTAACGTTAAAACTGTAACTTTTGTAACTTGCTACAAACGTTAATACTTAACAGTATATTAACATCAACTAATTAACACTAATATTAATAACACCCAATAATACACAGAAAAACATACACTCTAGCTACAAGGGCGCCCCTCATAAAACTATAAGGAGGATATGACGTCAAAATTATTTAATTTTCAATAAATAACTGCATATAAAATATAATAATGGAGTTTTCAGACCCCAGTATAACTAAAAAGGTGAAAATAAAAACTAATGAATATTACATCATACACCATATTTTTAGAACAATATTTAATAAGAAACAACAGCTTTGTAATAAACATACTTTATGGTATTGTTGCGTCAGCGAGTCACATGACTACTATGACGCAACGCTTCTAAAACTATCATGTACTTTGGCGAATGTTCA
>NW_013668655.1:95104-96727 GCF_000517525.1 Limulus polyphemus | reverse complement strand
GCTATCTATGTTGTGCACACAACGGATATTAAAATTCGTATTTTAGTCTCATAAGACCTCAGACTTACCACTGAATCATGGGGGGGGGGAGTGTTATTGATGGACTGAAACAGTTGGAGATTTATCTTAAATTTTACGTACAAACATTTTTGCAGGATGAACATATACAATTGAGTTCATAATCACTTTTTAATTATTATTAAGACGCTAACTAATGAAAATTGCTAAACAGCTTATAGTAATGCATCTTTCCTTTATTTCATTTTATAGTTAAATACAACAACAACGAAAAACACACTAACATGTACAATTGTTCATCAATCCTTAAATCTTTATCACTTTAATTAGGTACCTTTAATTAGCCCTCATGATAGCTTTGGAATCATTCTGTACATTGAATAATAATTCACTTTTTTTTTTCAGAGTAGCTCTAACTTCTCTTATATATTAAATCGGATGCATATTTCACTTTAAAGTGATATTATATTTTAATTGTGTCTTATTATTTTAAAATTTTAATTTTTCCTTCAATAGAAAGAACAAGCATTTTTGTATTCATAAACTCATTGTTTGACGATGTTGAACTTTGATAATGTTATTGAGCTCAAACATATCGGTGTATTGAAACTGTTTTGCTTCAATAGAAAGAACAAACATTTTTTTATTCATAAACTCATTGTTTGACGAGGTTGAACTTTGATAATGTTATTGAGCTCAAACATATCGGTGTATTGAAACTGTTTTGCTCTTTTTTCTCTTCACCAAATCTACAAACACGCAGCAGTGCTGTTACTACATAATACTTCAATAGCAGTAATTCATTCAAAAAAAGAAAAAAAAAGAAGGAAAGAAAGAAAGAAAAAGTGGAGTACCAGCGAAAAGAAAAGTTTTGGCTTAGCTCGAAACTTTACAAATTCAGTTAATAAGGTGGGTATTCAACTCTTTGGTATCATCATACTCAAAATTACAGTGTATAAAGTGGGTATAGTAGAACTCAGTATAACAGTACCACAGGTACAACGCAATTATTGTGTCATCTATCGAATAAAAATATTACTACAATTTCCAATCATCTTCCTAGACTGTGTTACATTGAGCGCCATCTTTGACCTATTTATAAAACGAATATTCTTACGTTAATGTTTGATTATTTAGTTTGTATGTATTTCAGAAATTTCATTTTTTTCACTTTAATTATGTAATGCGTACAAAACAAAACATATATGAAACTGTCATTAGTCAGAAGAATATTGAATACTCAATTTTGTAATAATTTTGTGAGACAAAATACAGATAATAGTACACTAAAAATCAGTTTTTTATTCATTTTCAATCAAAAAATAATATTTTTGATTTAGTAGTTAATTACACCAAATACGCCAGTGCCAAATTTTGACTTTATCAAACAAGGATGTTTCCTTTTATGTACGAAACACGTTTTCTGAAATACTGTAATTTAACGATGAATACTTAGATATTTATTTATTCTGATTAAGAAGTTAGCACACAGGATCACATACAAAAATTGTAATGGTTTTCAAACGAGACCCAAAAATCCAGGGCCTTTCCAAAATTTTCCTATTTTTTTTTTTTTTCAAAACCCCTCGGTTTTTGGGTCCGTTT
>NW_013668655.1:90378-94844 GCF_000517525.1 Limulus polyphemus | reverse complement strand
TTTCGATTAAAGAAGAATAGTGAACTATTTCGAAAGCGCTCGAGTTTTGGGTCTCGTTTGAAAACCATTTGATGATTATTTAGTTATTTATCAAACGAAAAATCATTGCATGATTTGAAGATTATAAATTACCTGCCTATATATATTTATTTTAACGAAACAATAACTATAAGATGGAAATAATGTCTGTAACATTGGTTCATTTGTACGTATTCAGGAATTGAGTAACTTTAGGCAAGATATTTTAGATGATATCACTTTTATTTTTTGTTTTGAAAATATAACCATTTAGTATAGTACAGTTCATTTAGTGAAGATAATTTTGTTTGTGGTTGTTTTATTTCAAAAATATCATGTCTTATACCATGTCTATAGTTTTAACTTCGTTCTTTCAGTGACTGCCACACTGACACCATGTTATTGCAAGTCACCTATTAGTAACTTTGGTTTTGTGATAGAAAGTAGTGCAAACGTGGTTTTTCATTTTATCTGAGGTGCTTTTTTATAGGTATGACGGAAACGACAGTGCGATGTTTGGAGTTGGGGAGGGGGGGGGGAGATTGTTTGTTGTCAAGTGCAAAGCTACCTGTGATGTGCCCAACATGAATATAGAAACTAGATTGTTAGCATTATAAGCCCTCAGGCCTGTCACTGAGCCACTGTGGGTGTGGGGGCATAGATGTATAGAAAAATCTATAGCCATGGTA
The DNA here is from genome assembly GCF_000517525.1 of Limulus polyphemus. Classification (NCBI taxonomy): domain Eukaryota; kingdom Metazoa; phylum Arthropoda; class Merostomata; order Xiphosura; family Limulidae; genus Limulus; species Limulus polyphemus. The sequence continues at coordinate 94,137 of NW_013668655.1, read as the reverse complement.
GTAATAAACCTCTGCTGCCACCTAGTGATTTAAATTTATATTCTTTTTCAGTACTGCTTACAAAGGTTTTTATTATATTTTCCATGTAAAGTCGAGACAGCTTAGTCTGCTAGCTGATCATTAGCCGATCAAGTGATATATCCACTTCCATCCCTATCTTGTTTGGTTTATTTTTTCAAGTTCAATAGCCAGCCCTAGATAGCTTTTTTATTTAGCAATAAATTTTTCCTTATACTTGTATCAATGTGGACGGGCACTTATGCTAACACGTCATGTATATCAACGTGTATGGATGTTTATGGTAACACAAGTATATCAATGTGGACAGACACTTATGGTAACACCTCATGTATATCAATGTGGACGGACGTTTATGGTAACACACCACGTATATCAATGTAGACGGCCGCTTATGGTAACACAAGTATATCAATGTGGACAGACACTTATGCTAACACGTCATGTATATCAACGTGTACGGATGTTTATGGTAACACAAGTATATCAATGTGGACAGACGCTTATGGTAACACCTCATGTATATCAATGTAGACGGCCGTTTATGGTAACACCTTACAAATATCAATGTGTACGGACATTTATGGTGACACCTCAAATATATCAATGTATACGCACGATTATGGTAACACACCACGTATATCAATGTAGACGGCCGCTCATGGTAACACAAGTATATCAATGTGGACGGACGCTTATGGTAAAAACTCATGTATATCAACGTGTACGGATGTTTATGGTAACACAAGTATATCAATGTGGACGGACGATTATGCTAACACGTCATGTATATCAACGTGTACGGATGTTTATGGTAACACAAGTATATCAATGTAGACGGACGCTTATGCTAACACGTCATGTATATCAATGTGAACAGACACTTATGGTAACACCTCATGTATATCAATGTAGACGGACGCTTATGCTAACACGTCATGTATATCAATGTGAACAGACACTTATGGTAACACCTCATGTATATCAATGTGGACGCACGATTATGGTAACACACCACGTATATCAATGTAGACGGCCGCTTATGGTAACACAAGTATATCAATGTGGACGGACCCTTATATTGATGCTACGTAACATGAGACAATCTTACATCAAGACACGCGGTAGTACGTCGTGAGGCCAAAACAACTTGCAGGACACACTGTGTGTTATTAACAGGAGTGATAGTTTAGCAATACTCCACTTTCTGTAGCTCGGACTGTGGTAGTCCAAACTATCACATGTTTCTAGTGGATGTACTTTACTGAACCCTTATTTCACTTACCATATTTCAAGTCAATCCATTAAGAAATACACAAGATATAAAATATCCAATTTTGACTGAATTTTTTCGATTTGTTTTTCTTTGCACCGAAAGTAAGGAAACTTTATTTGGTAGAAAAACATACTTAACTTTCATGGATTATTTTTAAAATTTAGTGCACTGATAGTCTTTTACAGCCTACAATTAGGTGTCAGATGTGGTCTGATGTAAGTCATTTGTACAAAGTTATTCAACACAAACCGCTTAATTTTGACCAAAATGTTTGCGCACGCCTACGCAAAAAAGTCACGTGAGCTATCTATCTGAATTTTTTTCCTACAGTTTCATCTATGAGTAAAGGTGGATCGTTTTTAGTTTTTTGTCATTCGGATTAAACATGGCTGATTTAGAGCAGCAAAACTATAAGGTGAAAGGACGTGCAGATAGATAAATATCAATTAGGCCAAGCAAGCTAGATTAACAGTTTCTAGCTCAAGTTTTCAAAATAATCATACGGGTGAATGGTTATTATTCATTGCCAACTTTTCAGCACAAATTTGCTAAATTTTATGAATTTCTCCTAATTAAAGAACGTTCAGCGTCACGTGATATTAGCTTAAGTAATTAGCGCAAATAATAATGCTTGTTGATACTCTGTACCGAGTGCATGCGGGTGATGACAAGAAACTGTTAATCTAGTTTCCATGGCATTACTATAAAGGAAGTTATTAACACTGTTTTAGAGATGAAAACTACCACCATATATTTAAAAGAACCTGGTTGATTCTGTATAGTATAGGTATGTTCCGAATGATAGGGTTGCAGTCCTAAAGCTAATGTGGGCTACTATCGAGTGTTACTTTCTTACTGCTGTGGTTTGTTGGTGTGTATTGATAAAAAGCCATGAAATCTAATCAAAAACACCTTAGGTGTGAGGCCAAAAAAGGAGTGAGTGTGCGACTTAATGGAATGAAATGAAAATTGGCAGGCAAACTGGTAGCTACACTTATAGCATTGATAAAAATTATACAGCAAATATTCATTCATTAGTTAGCTAGGTCGCTATTTTGTTTTGCCCACCATCATACCCCAAGCTGAAAAAAAGGATTGAGCGTGCGGCTTAAAGGAATGAAATCAAAATTGGTAGCTAAACTGGTACCTACACTTATAGCATTGATAAATATCCATTCAGTAGTTAACTAGACCGCTTTTTTTTAGCAGCCACACCTTTTTTCACACCTAAAGGGTTTTTGGTTTGATTTATACTAACACCTCACGTTGTCATTACAGTAAAATGGAGTAGACATATAAATCAAGAAGTGTTCGGTACACATGTATTGTTATAAAGCCTAAAGTTACGAATGTTGTTTGTGATTCTATGTATACACATTTGTTCCACTTACACGTACAATACCGTAACAAACAGTTCTGTTCTTCATTAAATTTCGTGTGATACCAGATATTAAAATAACATTTTCTTGGTGTAATTTCCCCTGTCAAACAATGTTTGTTTTGTTTTTTTCATTGACTTTGCTTATGTAAAATTTAATGATCTATTTTATGTCGAATAACAACATTTTAACATATCCAATATATGCAAAATGGGAAATAAAAGCAAGTTACAACGAACTGCAAAATAGGCTTATATCATGCACTTTAAAAACAAAAGATGTTATCGAGGTGTGGCTTTAGCTCGTATTATAAAGGAATAAAAGAAATTACACGAATGCACATGAACGATGTGAATGTACACATTTTTTCGGTGTATCATTTTTGTTTTCAATATTTATCACTATAAAGGTGAAAGCTCATTTTTTCATAAAGTGTAGCATGAGCCTGATTACTCTGGTGGGAGAGTGGTAAGTCTACGAACTTAAAACACTAAGTCGAGTTCGAAGACTCGACTTAATAGCTTGAAGTAGAACCTATCGATCAGGAAACAAATGTTTCTTGATTGATAGGTTCTACTTCAAGCTATTAAGTCGAGTCTTCTGTTTCTTGATCGATAGGTTCTACTCCAAGCTATTAAGTCGAGTTCTTTGTTTCTTGATCGATAGGTTCTACTTCAAGCTATTAAGTCGAGTTCTTTGTTTCCTGATCGATAGGTTCTACTCCAAGTTATTAAGTCGAGTTCTTTGTTTCCTGATCGATAGGTTCTACTTCAAGCTATTAAGTCGGGTCCTCTGTTTCTTGATCGATAGGTTCTACTTCAAGCTATAGAGTTGAACCCTTTGTTTCCTGATAGATAGGTTCTACTTCAAGCTATTAAGTCGAGTCTTCTGTTTCCTGATCGATAGGTTCTACTTCAAGCTATTAAGTCGAGTTCTTTGTTTCCTGATCGATAGGTTCTACTTCAAGCTATTAAGTCGAGTTCTTTGTTTTCTGATCGATAGGTTCTACTTCAAGCTATTAAGTCGAGTTTTTTGTTTCCTGATCGATAGGTTCTACTCCAAGCTATTAATTCGAGTCTTCTGTTT
>NW_013668655.1:88417-89378 GCF_000517525.1 Limulus polyphemus | reverse complement strand
TACTCCAAGCTATTAAGTCGAGTTCTTTGTTTCCTGATCGATAGGTTCTACTCCAAGCTATTAATTCGAGTCTTCTGTTTCTTGATCGATAGGTTCTACTCCAAGCTATTAATTCGAGTCTTCTGTTTCTTGATCGATAGGTTCTACTCCAAGCTATTAATTCGAGTCTTCTGTTTCTTGATCGATAGGTTCTACTTCAAGCTATTAAGTCGAGTCCTCTGTTTCTTGATCGATACGTTCTACTCCAAACTATTAAGTTGAGTTCTTTGTTTCCTGATCGATAGGTTCTACTTCAAGCTATTAAGTCGAGTCCTTTGTTTCTTGATCGATAGGTTCTACTTCAAGCTATTAAGTCGAGTCCTTTGTTTCTTGATCGATAGGTTCTACTTCAAGCTATTAAGTTGAGTCCTCTGTTTCCTGATCGATAGGTTCTACTTCAAGCTATTAAGTCGAGTCCTTTGTTTCTTGATCGATAGGTTCTACTCCAAGCTATTAAGTCGAGTTCTTTGTTTCCTGATCGATAGGTTCTACTTCAAGCTATTAAGTCGAGTTTTTAGTTTCCTGATCGATACGTTCTACTCCAAGCTATTAAGTCGAGTCCTTTGTTTCTTGATCGATAGGTTCTACTCCAAGCTATTAAGTCGAGTTTTCTGTTTCTTGATCGATACGTTCTACTCCAAGCTATTAAGTCGAGTCCTTTGTTTCTTGATCGATAGGTTCTACTTCAAGCTATTAAGTCGAGTCCTCTGTTTCTTGATCGATAGGTTCTACTTCAAGCTATTAAGTCGAGTCCTCTGTTTCCTAATCGATAGGTTCTACACCAAACTATTAAGTCGAGTCCTCTGTTTCTTGATCGATAGGTTCTACTTCAAGCTATTAAGTCGAGTTCTTTGTTTCCTGATCGATAGGTTCTACTCCAAGCTATTAAGTCGAGTTCTTTGTTTTCTGATCGATAGGTTCT
>NW_013668655.1:80173-87941 GCF_000517525.1 Limulus polyphemus | reverse complement strand
CTGTTTCTTGATTGATAGGTTCTACTTCAAGCTATTAAGTCGAGTTCTCTGTTTCTTGATTGATAGGTTCTACTTCAAGCTATTAAGTCGAGTCCTTTGTTTCTTGATCGATACGTTCTACTCCAAGCTGTTAAGTCGAGTCTTCTGTTTTTTGATCTATACTTTATACTCCAAGCTGTTAAGTCGAGTCCTCTGTTTCTTGATCGATACGTTCTACTCCAAGCTGTTAAGTCGGGTCCACTGTTTCTGAATATGTAACGTATTATACCACCCACTATAACATGTAAGTTTTGGAATAGTTCATGTACTACAACCCACAATAACAAGTTGACGTTTTAATAGAGTATAAGGAAACAAGAAATGACCAAGTCTTATAACATTAGGCTAGGCATGATCTGTTGTTAGTGTGCCCGGAATGTGGATTAATGTTTTGCATCTCTTTGCCACAAAACTGCGCTCCGCACTTTGGGGTCTGGGTTCATTATAGAAGTGATGGTCAAATATTACTATTCGATCGGTTAATAGTAGCCCAATAGTTGGTGGTGCGTGATATTGACTAGCTGCTTTCTGTCTGGTCTCTCGTCTATCAGGCCAAAAATAGAGATGGTTATGTGCGCGAACATTCTAAACAAACTTTGAAGCTTGTTTAGAAATTGATATGCTCAATAACAGGCAAACATTTGAACAAGAACATCGAAATATTATTCCAAGAGCGATTACATGTAAACAAATTAACTTGAAACTTAAAAGACATCACATCGTCCTGTGGGATTCGAAACGCATGTTTCTGAAAAAGTAACAATAAAACCAAGTAGATCTCAAGTTCGTGACACTGCTTGTTTCCGCTCAGATTCTTCAAAAAATGTTGTGTTGTAAGTTTATTTCCACTTCAGTTGTTTGTAAGGAAAAAATCGGGTAACGCTCCTGATTTGTGCTATATCATTTGACTGTTAAAACCCAGTATTATGTTATTATCATTACTGGTTGGAAATCAAAACTTTGTTTTTATCTGGGAATATTGAAAGGGTAACACACCTTTGCGTGTGATTCAAATTTTTCCCACGAAGTAAAAACATAAAGTCGATAAGAAATCTATAATATAAACTTTGAAAATTAAACATCTTTATAGTAAATTATAGTTAAAAAAACTCAGACAATAGCTGTTTTTGTTAAAGAAGTTAAGTCTGTAAACTTATAAAAATTAGGTTTCGATACCCGTGGTGGAAATAACATAGATAGCCCATTGTGTAGTTTTGTGCTTAACTTCAAACAAACAAATTAATACAGTTAAAGAGCATTCTTTTAAATTCAATATTAGAATTTTGTTTTTTGAAGGCGAAGATGATAACGTTTCTTTATTACATTCTTATTTTAATTAACAGGCTAGAATCGTGTAATAAAATAAATAACTGCCCCCCAGTGGCACAGCGGTATGTCTGCGGGCTTACAACGCTAGAATCTGGGTTTCGATACCCATGTTGGGCAGAGCACAGATAGCCCATTGCGTAGCTTTGTGCTTAATTACAAACAAACAATATAATAAATTAAACTAACTTAATATTGAGAGTGCATGTTTAAAACCAAGAAGTAAGGAAGCACGGGTCATTGTCCTAAGTTTCATCAGGGTATCTAAAAATAATAATAAAACAAGAAAAATTACTTAAGCTGAACTAAATAGTAATAAATATTTTGATTCAAACTCAGTTAGCGGGAATTTTGTCAAAGATTTTTCTATTTTATTACAACAAAACTGCATACTTTATCGCACTGGCAACAGATGGCAGTCCTGCATCTAAACAACGTGAAGCAATAGGAATTCGACTTGCTTATTTTTTCACCGTATTCAGTTTCAAATTTCATTCTCATCTAAGTTACATGTCTGCTGCTGATACGTTTTAACATTAATGAAGTTATCAATAAAAATAACAGTACAGGTTTCTTAAAATACTTATCACTCAGTGAAGAAATGTCAATTTCCAAAGTAACACGAGCAACAGTAATTTAAATATGAGACATCGGTTTCTTTCAGGGGTCATCAAGGTAGAATGTTATTAGTGCGTGTACTTCTGTAGAGCAACAGTAGTTTAAATATCAGACATATGTTTTTCAGGGGTCATCAAGGTAGAATGTTATTAGTGCGTGTACTTTTGTAGAGCAACAGTAGTTTAAATATCAGACATATGTTTTTTCAGGGGTCATCAAGGTAGAATGTTATTAGTGCGTGTACGTCTGTAGAGCAACAGTAGTTTAAATATCAGACATATGTTTTTTCAGGGGTCATCAAGGTAGAATGTTATTAGTGCGTGTACGTCTGTAGAGCAACAGTAGTTTAAATATCAGACATATGTTTTTCAGGGGTCATCAAGGTAGAATGTTATTAGTGCGTGTACTTCTGTAGAGCAACAGTAGTTTAAATATCAGATATATGTTCTTCAGGGGTCATCAAGGTAGAATGTTATTAGTGCGTGTACGTCTGTAGAGCAACAGTAGTTTAAATATCAGACATGTTTTTCAAGGGTCATCAAGGTAGAATGTTATTAGTGCGTGTACGTCTGTAGAGCAACAGTAAGTTTAAATATCAGACATATGTTTTTCAGGGGTCATCAAGGTAGAATGTTATTAGTGCGTGTACGTCTGTAGAGTTTTCTCTTTCCATCCAAATACATTAGTTAGAGACGCGATTGTAATGTTTCCACAAATTAAAAAAGAGATGGCGAAACCTTGATGGGAGAAGGATTTTAATAACTTTCCTAGTTTGCTAGAAATACGACATTTAAATAGTGATCATCATCATCAATATATTGGTAGTAATTTTGATTTAAAATCTGAAAAATATTGTCTTTGATTGAGGAGGATCAAAGTTATTTAATACATTCTTAACTCGAAGTTCACTGAATATACTTGACTGATTGGTTCGTATCCAATTGTTTCAAAATCGCGCACAGAACCGTGCATGTGAGGGTTCATGGTTCGCGTCCTATCGCTGCAAAATCGTGCTGTGCACTTTGAGGTTGTGGGTGCAATAACCAGAGTGTCGCACAAATCACACCATTCGATTAGAGTAGCTGAAGAGTTGGCAGCCATTGATTAGGTACTCTTTCTATAGTTGAAACCAGGAACTGATACACCTTGTATAGCTTGACGTGAATATGTCAGACAAGCAAAAAGTTTACTGATTTTCTAAATATTACAACCACGTGAAGAAAGAGAACATAGCGTATCAGTTTAAACGAGCTTCAGAATTAGAATTATTTCTTTGGCGTACAATGCAAACAAACGGATATATATATATATCTTTAAGTATTTGTAAACAAAAAGTGGAGTTCTGTAATAAGTTATAAAAACTAAGAAAAAGTAATGTTCAAACAATCATGTTTTTCTTTTAATGAGTGTTAAAAATCTTGTTTAGATTTGAGTGAATAGAACTGAATTTATTACACTATAGATTAACAAGAACAAATTAAAATACAAGTATGATGTCTATTGGTATAGGTTATAAGGGAATGAATCTGATGCCTCCTTCAAAGTGAATTCAGAATCTAGTTAGGTTTAAGTTTTGGACTAATAAATGAAGTGTCATTAACGTTCTTTAGAGGGAGAGAAAGCATGCATAACATATTTATAGTAAAAAAAAATCACCATAATAGTTTATAGTAATGTTAGAAACGATTACAAATTGACCAAATTAGGGTTATCACAACTCTCAAAGATGTACATTTCTCACCAGTGTTGGGTATCATCTTCTTCCTACCCTGGAGCCTTTACTCCTAGGTCTAAAGAACAGGTGGTTGCTGTCATCAGTAGAAAGTTGTCTTTAGTCCTAAGCCTAAAGAACAGGTGGTTGCTGTCATCAGTAGAAAGTTGTCTTTAGTCCTAAGCCTAAAGAGCAGGTGCTTGCTGTCGTCAGTAGAAAGTTGTTTTTAGTCCTAAGCCTAAAGAGCAGGTGGTTATGGATTAAATGTGTTAAAAATTCGTGTTTTCACCAAACTTATAAAGATTGCAAGATTCCGATAAAGTTATTTTTTACACATTTGCTTTAAACGTTTCCTAACGTTTTGTCATATCAGATTCTCTTTTGTAATGATGCTTAAGTGTCCACTTATTTTATTATTTGTTTGCATATTTTCCTTTTAAAATTGACTTAATGTAAGAAAATGTGTCGTTGTTTTTAACGCTAGTAGTATGGTTGTACATAATATAGAATACTGAAGAATTGCGTTGATCGCAATCAAGTCATCCCCCCAGTGGCATAGCGATAAGTCTGCAGACTTATAAAGCATAAAACCTGGTTTCAATACCCGTAGTTGACACAGCACAGATAGCCCATTGTGTAACTTTGTGTTTATCAAAAAAAACAAAAAACAATCAGATCAAGTACATTTCATAAACATAATTGGCGGAGTAGAGACAACTCTCTACTGATGACAGTAACCACCTGCTCTTTAGGCTTAGGACTAAAGACAACTTTCTACTGATGACAGCAACCACCTGTTCTTTAGGCTTAGGACTAAATACAACTTTCTACTGATGACAACCACTTCTACTCTTCTGCGTAAGACTGCAGCGCACTTGATGAACAAAAAAGGCAATTACTTAGTTAAGCGTAACACTTGAGGAGAACGTCCGGCCTGACATGGCCTAGTGGTTTGGGCACTTGACTCGGGTCGGGGTTTTGAATCCTGTCACTGAACATGGTTGCCCCTTTCAGCCGTAAGATCGTTAATATGTGACGGTCATTCCCATTATTCATTGGCAAAAAGTAATCCAAGAGTTGGCGGTGGGTGGTGTTGACTAACTGTCTTCCCTCTAGTCTATCACTTCGAAAGTAGGGACGGCTAACGTAAATAATTCTCGAGTAGCTTTGCGCGAAACTCGACAAACGAACAAACGTCGTCCTTTCCGTCTATGTTACGTTTGTAGTTAGTCTTCGAATACTTTCTTCACAAGCGTCACCTAAACTAGACATTTGTTACCTTTATTTCTCAATCATGAAGACTCGACTTATAAAAAAGCACTATATTAAGTGACTGTTTTAAAAAAGACGTCAGGTTTCACGATCTGTGGTAATCGTATGTATAAACTATCAAGTTATGTTTGTCTTTTAATTAATTCGAATAAGAACTTCAAACCTTCAACAATATCCTTAAGTTACCTTTGCGTTAAGACAATGATGTTATTTTCATTATTGATTTTCCTCCTAAGATGCGAAACATTTTCTCCTGTTTCTGCGAATTGTTGAAAAATTTGTTGATTTTCATACAAATTTCACGTTTTTAGTAATTATAGGTTCTCGTCCTTGTTCTTCCGCAAATATAACATTTGTTTCAAAATGATCCAGAACAAACACTACACATACAGTTGAGGCTGTATTCACTTTCTGTCTATTCTAAACATCATTCACACATGTATATACAATCTGTATTTTTCATACATACCTGTAGGGAAACACAACGATATCAATTACGTAGACGCGATTCAGTGAGGACCATTGATTAGATGTGTAATGTGAAAATGTAAATTTACGTGAAACTTTAGTCACGCAATTCAAGATATTTTTCTTGCACCGACGACTTATGATTATGGGTTTTTGGATACATTAACTCAGCAGGTACTTTTGTTGTCGCGGGCTACTGGTAGATATGGGAGTGGTAGGAAAAAATTAAAAGAGAAAACCGCCAGTCGCGGCTTTTCGTCACATCTAGAAAAATCTATCAATCTTAACATGAAACCTGCATCTTGACTTTATACGTTTTTGGGGCTGTGACAAAAAGGGCTTACAAATCTGTGACAGTTAAATCTGATGGTTAATGCGCATGTACTATTAACAAAAGAACATCATAAAAATAATATGAATAGTATGGAGAACTGGTAATTCAGCGATAAGTCTGAGGGCTTAAAACATTAAAAATATGATTTCGATATGGGCAGAGCGCATATAACCCAGTTTGTAGCTTTGCGCTTAACAACAAATAAAGATATTTTTTAAAATTTGATTGATAATGTTTGCGATATCACGCAGTCATGAATGAACTTTTCTCAGCTCTCTTTGTCTTTAGTTTCTGATTGCAGGAAATCCAGAACTGTATATTTTATTGAGATAATTTGGACAGTAGAAAGCAACTTATTCATAAAAACTAATTTATATGAACGTATGTACAGATACGCACATCGAGATCATTGTACTTAAATGTATTTGTACAGTAATTTAAAACCAAACTATTATCGAATGAGTCAAAACTCAGGCATTTTCAGGAGGTCTTACAGTAATTACTAAACAATTAAACAGTCAGACCACCAATAAAAATATCCTGATCTTGATTACATCTTTGCTGTTATCATGCAACTCAGGATTAACTTATTAAGACCTGATATAGATATTGTATGAACACATCTGTTCTGCTATATACACACACATATAAGTACCCTATATACACATATAAATGTTTACTAACAGTTAAACTTCTGGAGTCACTGAAAATTGCACTCCAGCAATACGTAATTAGATTATAATGTATTCGTTGGTTTAAGTATTTTCAGTTTTAAAGTATCTTCATTATTTAACGGAAATATTTCTTGCAGAGAAAGCATTGCTTTATCTTTGAAACCAAGTCTCTTTTTTTCTCATCTAACGGTATCACTTTGTCTAATACTCTAAATAATGGAACGTTGGTGTTTTCTACATAGACTGTTATTAATACACACAGTCAGATGATTAATTTTATATATAACATAGATCTAATGTTGGTAAACATCTGACTGCGTGTATTTATAGCAGTCTATGTAGAAAACACCAACATTAGATCTATGTTATATATAAAATTAAACATCTAACATGTTATACAGATAAAATTAAACATCTGACTGTGTGTATTTATAGCAGTCTAAGTACAAAACAATTTCATCTATATAACATGTTAGTTGATTAATTTTATATATAACATAGATCTAATGTTGGTGTTTTGTTCTTAGACTGCTATAAATACACACAGTCAGATGTTTAATTTTATATATAACATAGATCTAATGTTGGTGTTTTGTTCTTAGACTGCTATAAATACACACAGTCAGATATTTAATTTTATATATAACATAGATCTAATGTTGGTGTTTTCTACATAGACTGCTATAAATACACGCAGTCAGATGTTTAATTTAATCTATATAACATGTTAGGTGATTAATTTTATATATAACATAGATCTAATGTTGGTGTTTTCTACATAGACTGCTATAAATACACGCAGTCAGATGTTTAATTTTATATATAACGTAGATCTAATGTTGGTGTTTTCTACATAGACTGCTATAAATACATACAGTCAGATGTTTAATTTTATATATAACATAGATCTAATGTTGGTGTTTTGTACTTAGACTGCTATAAATACACACAGTCAGATGTTTAATTTCATCTATATAACTTGTTAGATGATTAATTCTATATATAACGTAGATCTAATGTTGGTGTTTTCTACATGGACTGCTATTAATACACACAGTCAGATGTTTAATTTAATCTATATAACATGTTAGATGATTAATTTTATATATAACATAGATCTAATGTTGGTGTTTTCTACATAGACTGCTATAAATACACACAGTCAGATGTTTAATTTTATATATAACATAGATCTATTGTTGGTGTTTTGTACTTAGACTGCTATAAATACACACAGTCAGGTGTTTAATTTTATCTGTATAACATGTTAGATGATTAATTTTATATATAACATAGATTTAATGTTGGTGTTTTTTACATAGACTA
>NW_013668655.1:61621-79173 GCF_000517525.1 Limulus polyphemus | reverse complement strand
GTTTAATTTTATCTGTATAACACGTTAGATGTTTAATTTTATATATAACATAGATCTAATGTTGGTGTTTTGTACTTAGACTGCTATAAATACACACAATCAGATGTTTAATTTTATCTGTATAACATGTTAGATGATTAATTTTATATATAACATAGATCTAATGTTGGTGTTTTGTACTTAGACTGCTATAAATACACACAATCAGATGTTTAATTTTATCTGTATAACATGTTAGATGATTAATTTTATATATAACATAGATCTAATGTTGGTGTTTTGTTCTTAGACTGCTATAAATACACACAGTCAGATGTTTAATTTCATCTATATAACATGTTAGATGTTTAATTTTATAGATAACATAGATCTAATGTTGGTGTTTTGTACTTAGATTGCTAGGGAATGGTAGTTATATTTAGTTAACTATGTTAAATAGTTTATTTTATTTTAAACATACAGGTAAAGTTTTATAAAAATATAATGGTAGTTATATTTAGTTAACCATGTTAAGTAATTTATTTTATTCTAAACATACATGTAAAGTTTCGAGTTATTACATTTTTGTAAAGGCGATTTGTGTTCTAATTGAAGTTTTAAATTAAGACAGAAATGAAACTATAAAATACTAATATTAATAAAAAGGTTTGTTTGAAGGTGCACCCTGACTGTGCTTTTATTGCAAGATAATGTACTTCTGTTTCATGTCGACAATATATACATACTCTTACTCTCTCTCTGTTCTATTTCTAAAATATAGTACACTTAATGAACAAAGATGTAAATAGGTGGTGGAAAGTTTACGACGTTGAAACTTGGATGTCGTAAAGTTCTCTTAGTCGTAACTGTCTGCCAAATCTGATGAAAAGGTAATTCAGTTTTGGCTTCAGACTCTGAGTTTTTAAGTGAGGTCATCTTTAGAGCATCTCAAAAGTAAGTCCCTCATGTTACGCTGGTGTTTTGACCATCTGAAGTGTTCAGATTTAGGCAGTTATTACAAACTGATTTCTGCCAATTGCATGTTTTGAAATAGGTGTTCTTAAAGATTATGTAAATCTTTTGTCATAGGATACTGAGCAAAGGTTTACGGTGTTGTAAAGTATCCATATCTTGGATTGAAGGTTCTACTTCATTACCACTGTGTTTAGTTTGGATGTTTCAAACATGTAGTATAACTTATTCTCATGTTTTCGGTTAATAAGATTCAAACAAAACCAAATCATCTGTCAACTTAACAACAGAAACTCTAAAAATGTTCAGCTGATTTGATATTATACAAAAAATGAAATGTTTATGATTTTCTAAAAATTCTGAACGTTAAAATTACATCAGCGTAGAAGAACAGGTAGTCATAATAAGCTGAATAACTAAACAGTAAACACACATCTCGAAGTCGTAAAGTTTGAATTTTCAAAGTTTCTAATTTTGTTTACTTTGAAGATCTCTAACCAGTTTCAGAAGAAAAAACACCCAGTCAAATAGCATCATTAATGAACTGATTTTTTCTTTTTACTTACACAGTAATTTATCGTAGTTTATAATGTGAGAATTACAATCAGTGGATTTTTGGTTTGTTTGAAGTTTAGCACAAAGCTACGCAATGGGCTATCTGTGCTCTGTCCACTACGGGTATCGAAACCCGGTTTCTAGCTGTGTAATTCCGCAGACATACCGCTGTGCCACTAGGAGGGGGGGGGGAGCACAAACAGTAGAAGAGCTCCACCAAGGTGTAATAATATTCTGTTTAATTTCAAAAAATGTCTTTTGTACTTTTAATATATCACGTTCCGAAATATTCTGATTAAAGTTCCTAGTAAGTAAAACATTTTACAGAACTCTATATGTGTTTCAAAAAAAAAGGTCTTCTACAACACTTTTACCTTTGTATTTATGAGATTTGTTTTGTTGATGCAGATTAAACCTACATTTCAACTCCTATTTCGAAGCAAGTTATTGATTTTCTAATATAATTCTTAGGATGTGCAAAGTGTTACTTATTCAGCACAAAACTTCAGGTATGAACTTTGCGTGTTTCATATTGCAGAGGCGTTGAACATGTTCTTAGCTTGTAATAATCACTCAATCCAAAATAACACCTTTATTTTTCAACGTAATTGTCTTCAGAGATACGATCAGCATTTCATCCAAAACACTTTTCTGCTTTTCTCTAGAAGTCCAAGCTATTACTAAGTCCTCGTGGCATGTTCTGCGTAATTGCTGCTTCAAACCCTTGAACTATTTTGGGTCAGATATAAGTAGAGTGTGGGTGTTATCCTTCCTGAATCAAATACTCAGAACTGGTTACTCCCAACTCTACTATTTACTCCTACACGTCTCCTACTTCGTTATCAAGAGTTTAAATGTTATTCAATTGTATACATGAGTTGTCGACTGTATTCTGCATTTTGGTTTCTATGACTCTTTTCAATGTTCGACATCCCTGATGACATTAGTCTATTTGTCTGTCAAAATTTATTCTATTAGCTAAAGCCGTTTTCGTTTATTTCTTTCAAAGTCTCATGCAAGTTTAAGCAAAACGTTCGCTTGCCAGTGTTGATTTACACAAACTCGTCTATATTCTAAGATAGTCTTCTAAATCTTGTGCTTCAATTTTTAGAACTATTTTCTCTCACTACGATTCATGACAAAATTAAGGCTTAAGATAAATGTAAAATGGGCCAATTAATTCTACTCAATCTTTTTTGTTTCAAAATTTCTTACCTGAATAGCTCAATTATTAAAAAGATATTTTGTGGTTAATTTCAATAATAACTAAGAACAGCTAATGACAAGATTCGTTGTGTACTCGTAGCACGAGGAACAATTTAAGGTTGCACATGACCGTTAACAAACTCTTTAAAGTTCCCTCCCACAAGGGCTGTAGAATAAAAAAGATCCCTTGTCTTCCACAAGGGCTGTAGAATAAAAAAGATCCCTTGTCTTCCACAAGGGCTGTAGAATAAAAAAAGATCCCTTGTCTTCCACAAGGGCTGTAGAATAAAAAAGATCCCTTGTCTTCCACAAGGGCTGTAGAATAAAAAAGATCCCTTGTCTTCCACAAGGGCTGTAGAATAAAAAAGATCCCTTGTCTTCCACAAGGGCTGTAGAATAATAAGGTCACCTTGCCTTCTACAAGAACTGTAGAATATAGGTCACTTTGCCTTCCAAAAGACTGTAGTATAGGGTTCTCCTTGCCTTCCACAAAGAATGTAGAATAAAGAGTTTACCGTGCCTTCTACTAGGACTGTAGACTAGAGGTCAACTTGTCTTCTACTAGGACTGTAGACTAGAGGTCAATTTGTCTTCTACTAGGACTGTAGACTAGAGGTCAACTTGTCTTCTACTAGGACTGAAGACTAGAGGTCAACTTGTCTTCTACTAGGACTGTAGACTAGAGGTCAACTTGTCTTCTACTAGGACTGTAGACTATAGGTCAATTTGTCTTCTACTAGGACGGTAGACTAGAGGTCAACTTGTCTTCTACTAAGACTGTAGACTAGAGATCAACTTGGCTTCTACTAGGACTGTAGACTAGAGGTCAACTTGTCTTCTACTAGGACTGTAGACTAGAGGTCAACTTGTCTTCTACTAAAACTGTAGACTAGAGGTCAACTTGGCTTCTACTAGGACGGTAGAATAAAGAGGTCACATTGCCTTCCACAAGGAATGTAGAATAAAGAGTTTGCCGTGTCTTCTACTAGGACTGTAGACTAGAGGTCAACTTGTCTTCTACTAGGACGGTAGACTAGAGGTCAATTTGGCTTCTACTAGGACGGTAGAATAAAGAGGTCACATTGCCTTCCACAAGGAATGTAGAACAAAGAGTTTGCCGTGCCTTCTACTAGGACTGTAGACTAGAGGTCAACTTGGCTTCTACTAGGACGGTAGAATAAAGAGGTCACCTTGCCTTCTACAAGGAATGTAGAATAAAGAGGTCACTTGCTTTCCACATGGACTGTATAATAGAGGTCACCTTGCCTTTCAACAGGACTGTAAGATAAAGAGGTTATTCTGACTTCCACAAGAATTGTAGAATAAAGAGGTCATTTTAAAAACTCACTACTAAATATGTGCACTAGAGTTTGTGTGCATAGATTCTTGATAAAGAATAGGTCGAGCCTGGCGTAGTGGTTAACGTGTTAGGACTATAAATCCGAGGATGTAAAGTTCAAGTCCCGTTGTTGCAAAAACAAATGCTCCGTACTTTGTAGCTGTACGTGTGTTATAAGAGTAAAAATCAAATTCCAGTAATCGGTCAGTCAATAATAGGTTGAGTTGGCGGTTGGTACTGTTGACTAGGTGTTTTCCCTATGGTATATCATTTAAAAATTAAGGAAGTTATGTGTAGATAGCTCATTGTAACTGTTTTTTTTTTTTTGCAAAATTTCTTAAACAAAGATATAAACGTTTTTATAAAAGTAATAACCATTATATTATTTACTTACTAGATGTTTAGTACAACAATAAGCATTAGATGATATTGTAAAGAGGGTAAGAATTGATTTTATCTGAAACTAATGTAAACGGTGATCAGTCGTGTTGGAGTAAGAATTTCATTCGAAGTATAAATGCCGTTTGTTCGTCTTCAAGAAGAAGTACTTTCACACATTGTAATTCTCAAAATCCAGTTTTTATTAACTTTCATGTCTGACATTCTATAGATAGCGACATCTGTATTCGGTAAAATAGAACAAAAAATATAAAGGAAATAATCACAGAAACAAGAAGGAGTTTTTATTAAGTTATAAAATGTATTTTTATGATCCTACATATTTCTTCATTCTATGGTTAAATTTCATTGTTAATGACAGTCGAGCAAATATCGAAAATAAGTAATTTTAATCACTGTTGAAAATTTCTTCAAATTTAGAAAACGTAATCAGTTTAAAAGAGCTTCATTCTGTTGTTGTTTTAGTGCAAAACCACATCGAGCTATCTGCTGAGTCCACCTCGAGGAATCGAACCACGGATTTTTGAGTTTTAAGTCCGTAAAGTTATCGTTGACCTACTAGTGGACGATTCATTATTTTGAAATAATTATACATGGCAAAAGTTTCGACCACGTTCTTATTATGTATATTTGTTATACTTACTTAAACTGTTTATCATTCGTGGATATATATTTTATGAGTATTCATGTTGAATAACTGTCGGGTGATGATTGAATATCCCTGAATAAACTTAGAGACATAAAAGTGTGTGTAACGAGAACTTAGTTTGTATAAAATAAGATTGGTTTAAATGCGTTTAGTTAAAAGAAGAACCTATGTGAGTGATAATTATGATCATTATCGAGGTATTATGATGTGGAACAGTTGTTTGTTGCCTGTTCTTTTTCAGAAGAAAAAACGAAGTATAACATTTGTATTCTTGAACTGAGAACTTTAGGCTTAGGTCGTCTGAAATGTTCGTGGGTGGCCTTACTTTAAAGTATACGAAGCCTAATTATCATCCAGTTTCGCTCTCATCAATGTTCCTACTAGTATGTATCCCTTATTACACTTTCTGTTTGAAACAACAGTGTGTATATAAAATATGATTTATTGTCACTTTGATGAGTTATCGGCCATTCACCTTTAATACGGAGGCAGTATTCGTTCTATCATTTAATTTATTATAACAACTGACCAGTGTTGACCACAGCTTTGAGAGTTACAATACAGAAAATGTTCGTTTTTAATTGGCGATGTTTGTAACACAACAGACTGATTTGCCTGTTAGTCAGTTTAGCGAACATGACGGTTTCGACGTCTTCAAAATAAACATATAAATCAATGCTTCATGGGATATTAAATAAGGATATTTTTTTATTACATCACTTTTTTAAAACTAATTATCTACATTTATTACTCACAAGATCACCAAACGTAAAATTTTGCCGGTGTAAGGAACTAAAAAAGTTAAACCAAAAGTATACTCTCAATTTACTTTTATTTCCAAAACTTATCTTATCGTGATATCGTGTTGGTTGCTGAAAACGCTTCCTTGTTCCACAAGAAGGATTTAGGACAGTTGCAGCTAGGTGGCCTTCAACCTAACAAGATTAATGACTTGTTACACACGATTAAACCTACACACTCAGTAGAGATCTAGACTTGTGAATAAAGACAATGTAACCAGTATATTAAAATAATTTTGTTTTAAACGATTCAATGGTATTTTCATTCGCTGAATATCCTTAATTTATTGTATATAATAAACTGCTTGTATAGGAATTGAAATAATCTTTAAGTACTGAAATAATTATTAGAAAAAAGTTCTAGAACACGAGCCGTAGTGAGGGCGACAGGTGGAAAGAATAGTAAATCGCAGCCTAGCCCACATCATTTCAGGTTTACACTTACCTCCAGTTTGGAGAGTTCGAAGTCCTCCCCCCCTTTTTTTTGTCTAAGACTTACTTTTTGTTAGAGTTCGTTACTTTGATCTATTGTAATTTTGATACAATTATAGAAAAACCGTGATTATCATGATTTAGTTTAAAATATGTTCATCCGTGTAACTGATAGAACAATGCTTTGATGACGGAGCTGTTTTTATGAAGAAGTATTTCAGTGGGAGTTAGTATATTAATTTTTGTGCTCTAAAATTAAACCTGTTTTATCCACTCCAGAAATAAACAGTCAGTGTTGATGAAATTTACATAAAATGGTATACTTTGTCCTTTTGGGGGTTGTGAAGCAGATAATTTTAATGGTATTTTCTAAATGTAATTATTGAATATACAAATTGTATACATAATTAATAAGGACTCCTAGTCGTTCAGCTTTTATGGTTGAAATAATCCATTTACTTTCTATAGTGTTCTTGAAAATAGGAGAGATAATGGGTGGGTTCACAAAACAACTTGACTCCTTTGGTTCATATTAAAGGCAATTATCCTCGGAGATCACGTGTTTATAACTCTGTGTCTCTTAAAGTGTAGTTAATAACTGTGTTATCCTCGGAGATCACGTGTTTATAACTCTGTGTCTCTTAAAGTGTAGTTAATAACTGTGTTATCCTCGGAGATCACGTGTTTATAACTCTGTGTGTCTTAAGACACACATAGTTATAAACACGTGATCTCCGAGGATAACACACTTATTAACTACACTTTAAGAGACACAGAGTTATAAACACGCGATCTCCGAGGATAATGCAGTTATTAACTATACTACAAGACACACAGAGTTATAAACACGTGATCTCCGAGGATAACACAGTTATTAACTACACTATAAGACTCACAAAGTTATAAACACGTGATCTCCGAGGATAACACAGTTATTAACTACACTATAAGACTCACAGAGTTATAAACACGTGATCTCCGAGGATAACACAGTTATTAACTACACTACAAGAGACACAGAGTTATAAACACGTGATCTCCGAGGATAACACAGTTATTAACTACACTATAAGACTCACAGAGTTATAAACACGTGATCTCCGAGGATAACACAGTTATTAACTACACTAGCTACTAACTACACTATAAGACTCACAAAGTTATAAACACGTGATCTCCGAGGATAGCACAGTTATTAACTACACTATAAGACTAACAGAGTTATAAACACGTGATCTCCGAGGATAACACAGTTATTAATTACACTTTAAGACACACATAGTTATATACACGTGATCTCCGAGGATAATACAGTTATTAACTATACTACAACACACATAGTTATAAACACGTGATCTCCGAGGATAATACAGTTACTAACTATACTACAAGACACACATAGTTATAAACACGTGATCTCTGAGGATAATACTCCTTAATTGTAAATACTATCACTAACACAGATTTTCTCCTCTTTATTCTAAGTTTATTTTTGTCTTCCTGATATATTTTTCTTTTACCACAACTAAATCATATTTCGACTCAGATAAAAAACAATCATTAAAAATCTTCCATTAGAGGTCTATCTGCTAAAAATATCTGACCGAAAATATTTTTACGTAGTTAGTTCTCTTAAAACAGCTTTCAAGAAGTCGAAAACGAGAGATAGAAAAAAAAGGATGTAAACAAATTATAACGGAAAATTAGCAGCAGTGAACATAAATAGCTAACTTACTCACATTTTGTTTATAACTTTAGAAATATTTCTTATAATATACACTTTTGTGAATACATATGTACTAACGTTTGTTTACAGTAACAAATAATAACGTTGTTAGTAGTTGTTGTACGACATGAAATGTTTGTAAACATGATGATGTACAATTCAAATTCATATGTATCAGTTTTCATGTTTCTATCAGATAGAGTCAACCTAGTGAGAGCTTAAAGGTTCTAAACGTTACTGACTGAAGATTTTTAACTAACGAGTTGATAGAACAGAACAAAACTACGTATCGTCAATAGGTAAATAATAGCTAAGGATCGTCAATAGGTTAATTATAGCTAAGGATCGTCAACAGGTTAATTATAGCTAAGGATCGTCAATATGTTAATAATAGCTAAGGATCGTCAATAGGTAAATAATAGCTAAGGATCGTCAATAGGTTAATTATAGCTAAGGATCGTCAACAGGTTAATAATAACTAAAGATCGTCAATATGTTAATAATAACTAAATATCGTCAATAGGTAAATAATAGCTAAGGATCGTCAATAGGTTAATAATAGCTAAGGATCGTCAATAGGTTAATTATAGCTAAGGATCGTCAATAGGTTAATAATAGCTAAGGATCGTCAATAGGTTAATTATAGCTAAGGATCGTCAATAGGTAAATAATAGCTAAGGATCGTCAATAGGTAAATAATAGCTAAGGATCGTCAATAGGTTAATTATAGCTAAGGATCGTCAATAGGTTAATAATAGCTAAGGATCGTCAATATGTTAATGATAACTAAGGATCGTCAATAGGTTAATTATAGCTAAGGATCGTCAATAGGTTAATAATAGCTAAGGATCGTCAATAGGTTAATTATAGCTAAGGATCGTCAATATGTTAATAACTTTTAGAAGCATAATGTTCACGTTTCTTGTGGTACGAGACTTTATACAGTATATCAGAATAGGAAGTGAAAGTCAATCAGTGTTGTATGGTTAAATAAAAATCTTGACTTACGTAGATAAACATAAAAAATTACAAAAGTAAAAGACGTCTGTTTAACATCTTAACTCTCATGAAAACATTATAGTCTTTTAAAGGAAATCGTTAAATTTTAGCAATAGTGGGAGCTCCGACAGTTGAAAATGTATACATATTTTTTGCTCAGTTCTCTCTTATCGCACGACACCTCTTATAAAGTCGAATGATAGGTCATTAAGTTTGGAACATAAATGTTTCATTTCTTGAAGACATGATGTCCCCAGGTAGGTCAGCCGTAAGTTTACGGACATACAACGCTAACACCCCGCGGTGGCCAGATAGCCCACGTTAAAAGATACGATATATTAGTGAGAGCATGGGATACATTACGGGATTTATTATATATATAGTGGAAACCTCTCACAACCAGAAAATTCGTTTGAAGATTTTTTTATGAATTAACTTAGTCTAAGTAAGAGTGGAGGTTCAAAGATGTTTATAGTTATAACAATATAAATAAAAGTTTTTCATTGTTAAACTTTTGTAAATGAGCATGTCTATTTAGTAAAATAAGAAAGATTAATACACAAACTTTCTTTTTACCTAACTTAAATGACATTCTTTATTGTAAATTTTGTTGATCTTTAGAAGAGTGATCTTGCTGATAATTGATTTTTATACATCAGAACTCTGAATTAACGTGATCAGAAACAAAACATTATAGCATTTTAACATATAGAAACGAGACATCCACGAGATCCATTTTATGTGCAAAGTTTTCAGATGTTAACTTTAATTTTGGTTTTACATTATGTGTTCAAACATTTTGTCTTAGACTCAATAAATGGTTAATAAATGACATTATTATTATTTCATTATTAATAAATTATTAATTATTATTATTTCATTATGAACTTTACATTTTTAGAAGAGAAGGATGTGAAGTTTTGTTTCTAATTTATTGTACGTCAGTAAACTAAAGAACATTGACAATTTTGGTCACTGATACAATACATTAGAAAATGTCACTTTTAATTGTTTAAATGCTACCAAACAATAGTTTATATCAGTATTGATATCTTGAGAAGACCTTTATTTAACAAAGAATTATTGATACTTTGTTTTAAATGCTACCAAACAATAGTTTATATCAGTATTGATATCTTGAGAAGACCTTTATTTAACAAAGAATTATTGATACTTTGTTTTAAATGCTACCAAACAATAGTTTATATCATTATTGATATCTTGAGAAGACCTTTATTTAAAAAATAATTATTTATACTTTGTTTTAAATGTTACCAAACAATAGTGTATATCATTATTGATATCTTGAGAAGACCATTGTTTAAAATATAGTAACTACTCATAAAGAATTATTGATACTTTGTTTTAAATGTTACCAAACAATAGTTTATATCATTATTGATATCTTGAGAAGACCTTTATTTAACAAAGAATTATCGATACTTTGTTTTAAATGTTACCAAACAATAGTTTATATCATTATTGATATATTGAGAAGACCATTGTTTAAAATATAGTAACTACTGATAAAGAATTATTGATACTTTGTTTTAAATGTTACCAAACAATAATCTATATCATTATTGATATATTAAGAAGACCATTGTTTAAAATATAGTAACTACTCATAAAGAGTTATTGATACTTTGAGAGTAAATAGAAACAATATAATATTCTACAAAGTCCCATGAATCTGATTTACTTAATGTAAATTTTCTAAACATTTCATATTATGTTACGGAAGTCACATCAAGGAGAACTTTCTAATGGTTTTGGTTGCTCATCAGCTTAATTAACGACAAATAAATACGAATAACAAACATATCTGATGCAGAGAATAAAGTTAAAGTTCTAGAGAGAACGTTTCATGAAACAAACAAATAAACATTGTTAACTCAATATAATTACAACATTTATCACTCCAAGTTGTCGATATTTTTCATACCGAAGAACTGCATGGATTAACTTAAATTTTCAGCACACTATCTAAATTCTCTGTAGAAGTTTTCACAAGACATGGATAATTACTCAAAAGTTATTTTACACAAGTATGTTTTATGAATTTTTAGGCGTACAAAAAGTTAGTAATATTGCTATATAAGATTACGAAGATCTAATTATTGAATAAAATAGATCAGCTATAAACAGATACCAATAAAGAAAGCCTAAACCTAACAGCTGGTTCAAATGATATCTTAAACAAAAGTATGTGTTTTAATCGTAAACACAACTGTACTTAGTATTTGTGGTAAAAATCACGCTTGGTTGCACGTGTTCTTTTCCATTGTCTCTTAGAATCTTGTGAAGTGACTTGTGGGAAACAAAAAAAATAACATTTTTACAAACCTCTGATTTCAAATATGATTTGGCCAAATTAAGAGGAACGCGAAAAAATAAAATGTGCAAGCAAGCGTGAATTTTATTACGAATATATAACTTATAGGTTACCACTGTGGTGTTAGCTTTTGTCGTTCAATACCGTAACATAATTATGTTTTACTCCAATTACAGTTTTCGAACAGAAAAACCATAATTTATAGAAAAAAGCACTTTCAAAAACAATAGTTCGGGAAGAATTTGGGCGTTTTTCTTATTTCAATGAATTTTAGTTTATACTGATATAAAATCCGGCATTCAAACATTCAATTTTTTCTTTTATATATTTATTTTTTCTAAAGTCAGAATAAAATATTTTAATAATTATAATAAAACTTAAACATTTTCGAATATTATTTGTTTCAGAAAGTTTCCTCAAATGCTTAAATAGTCATATTTAAATGTGTTTTTGTGATAGCTTAGTCTTCAATTGCCTAAATCATTTACTGAATGAATAGCAAATAATTTTGAAACATTTTGCTCGTTACGCACAATTACCTATATCAAAACTTTTATCAAAGGTCTACTAAAACAGTAATAAACAGTGAATGTACTCAACAAATTTGTAACTTAACAAACATTGATGATGCCTGAGTTGTTTTGATTATTAAATGATCAAAATTCTTCCTTCCATACTTAATATTCTTTTCTAAATCTTTGGAATATGTTAGATCAGTAGCTTTCATTGTTTCTTACTATTCTGTTCGTAGATTTTAACGGAAAGATTAAAGTTTTATATTCCTGTTGGTAGTAAAGAAAAGAAAGTGTGCTTTATATTAATACGGAGTGCTTAATTTGGAATATGGAGAAGTGCTGTTGTCTCACTGCTGATTTGAAAGCACTTTTTATTTAAATTAAACATCATGATGAACATAATTATCATGTTTTACATTCAAATCCTAATAATTATGAAGTGTACATGAAAAAAAGAGTAATATGTTTCTTCGTTTTTCGGTCATGATCAATTTAGTTACATGAATTGTTGGAGAAACAGGATATAATTTATTATATTAGTTATAAGATATTATGTTAGGCCTATTGTAGTTTTAGCATTAAATTCCTAATATAGGGCCTTAGGAGTTTTCAAGAGTTAGAAGAGTGTATAATAATAGTATTTCAACCACATTATAATCGTTATGATGAATATGGCGGTATGTAGTGTTAAATATATAATAATGTGTTATGACGGATATAATTAAATATTATGAAAAATACTGGTACCACTTTCAACGCTTATTGCAATCACAAGTCGTGAGTGAATATCCTGAATTATTTCACGTTTCAAAGTCATTGTATAGGTAAACGTCTGTATTGACAATGTTTCTTTACTAATATATATATAAAGTTATATATATATAATTTTAAACTAGTCCATGTTTATCTTTATCCTCTCACTTCATTTTGATAAGGGTGATATGTGTATGTTTTATTCTCAGAACCAATTCGTTGCATTTGGACGTAAAGACTACTGTATAATGTAAAGTTTGTGAGATCTGTACCATAGTTATAATGTTTATTGCTAAACAATTAGACCAAATCTTACAAATAGTAAACTTGAAACTGTGTAGAAGAAAGTCTTCGTATGATATTACTGAAAGAGTACGGATGTTTTACAGATGAGAAACTGAATAATTACTACAATGTTTTCGTGTTCTATATTATTGAAACAAACCTTTGTAAGGACCTTCTCAGTTTCTTAGAAATATAATGTTCAAACGATTAACCATCAGTATTGAAACCTGCAAGAAAAATAATGTTTTGTAAATAAACATGTAATATCTAAGGAAACAACAAATGACTTCAGTAATAAGACTAATACCACCAAAGTAAGAACAGGGAAACTGTTAATTAAATTATAAAGCACTATAAACTGTGGTGATGGAAATAATGAGAAAAATACTGGACCTCGATAAAGGTTTGAAAACAATTTGACCTAATGTACTTGAGTTTAAAGACAATGTATTATTCTAATATACTTGAGTTTAAAGACAGTGTATTCTTCTAATGTACTTGAGTTTAGAGACAGTGTGTTATTCTAATGTACTTGAGTTTAAAGACAATGTATTTTTCTAATGTATTTGAGTTTAGAGACAGTGTGTTATTCTAATGTACTTGAGTTTAAAGACAATGTATTATTCTAATGTACTTGAGTTTAGAGACAGTGTGTTATTCTAATGTACTTGAGTTTAAAGACAATGTATTATTCTAATGTTCTTGAGTTTAGAGACAATGTATTTTTCTAATGTATTTGAGTTTAGAGACAGTGTGTTATTCTAATGTATTTGAGTTTAAAGACAATGTATTATTCTAATGTACTTGAGTTTAGAGACAGTGTGTTATTTTAATGTACTTGAGTTTAGAGACAATGTATTATTCTAATGTATTTGAGTTTAGAGACAGTGTGTTATTCTAATGTACTTGAGTTTAAAGACACTGTGTTATTCTAATGTATTTGAGTTTAGAGACAGTGTGTTATTCTAATGTATTTGTGTTTAGAGACAGTGTATTATTCTAATGTTTTGAGTTTGGAGATAGTGTATTTTTCTAATGTATTTGATTGTAGAAACAATGTATTTTTCTAATGAATTTGAATGTATAAACAATGTATTTTTCTAATGTACTTGAGTTTAGAGACCGTGTATTTTTTAATGTAATTGAGTTTAGAGACAGTGTATTTTTCTACTCTATTTGTGTTTATAAGTAGTGTATTATTTTTCTAACGTACTTGAGTTTGAACAAGAGTATTCTTCTAATGTACTTGAGTTTACTGTGTCTGAGAAGCGAAGTAAAAGTGACAGCTTATTTGCAAAGGCCTCGAAATATTAAATCGCTGAAACATTGTGAATAACTGATTCATTCTGAAGTTAGAATCGTAAACACAAATCATACTTCGTAAATATTTCGTGAGGTATATATAACCTTTATTATTCGTTATTTCTATCACCGACTTAGTTAAGTAGCTAACATTAGAGGAAACTGTCTTTATTATTACATTAGATTTTTGAAATCTACATAATATATTAAAATATTCTATTTAAAACTTCATTTGCTTTTCTGACTCTTTTAAATAAACTTTATATTTATCAATTTATTTATTATATGTTAAAGATGAAATTCTCCAAACATTTCCAATAGATCAATGTTACAAGATCGAAACATTTTGTTAATAAAGTGTTTGAGCACATCTTTTCACATGCACGCGCCACTTTATTTACATTCCAAAACACCATGGTATCTCAATGTCTAATAACATAACTATTTAATTAGCGAAGAAATAATGTACACTTTCCTAATAATCGTAATACTGATCATATATATTGTAAGTCACGGTGGTCCTTTAGCACGTCGTTGTGATTAAAATCGTTGAAGCTTGAAAAAAATGTATTAAAATGTGAAAAACTAAAGACATTCTGATGTCGTCGAGAAACTTATATTTCTTAGCAGTAGAAATATAAGTTTTAGCAGTAGAAATATAAGTTTTAGCAGTAAAAATATAAGTTTCAGCAGTAGAAATATAAGTTTTAGCAGTAGAAATATAAGTTTTAGCAGTAGAAATATAAGTTTAGCAGTAGAAATATAAGTTTTAGCAGTACATTTATGTAACTTCAATTAGACCTTCCATTCTGATATAATCTTGTTTAAATATTTATAGGAAGAATATTTCCTGAAATGATAATTATCCGCGAAAACTTTATTTTTAAAGAAATCTCTGGTTACCAGCTTGATCATAATAATTCCACGTTTTACTCAATAGCTTCTGTATCGTAATCATATCAGAAAATGTAAATTTCAGGGGATCGAGAGAATACAGAATAATTTTTCATTGGTGTCTACATGGTTTATTACGATACGCTGATTGGACATGCGAACGTCTACACATGCGCCTTATAATGCAGACAAATGGCGTTTTCCAGCTGAAAGAACGGTCCTATTGATTTTTCTGCAGTTCAATAACCCCAGCTTCTCAGCTGCTTCAACATTATCCTTGTTCGCCCTAAACGCTGGAAATCTAGGGTTCTTGAAATAAGAAAAAAAAACTTAAACATTTTTTTGAATAATTGAAGTTTAAAGCTAAAACTCTATTTGACTTGGATGGGTTTAAGAGATTAGTAATTTATCTAATTTAAAAATAATAATTTATTTCTGTCACACTTGTCTTAGATTTGACGCTGTAAGGGCTAACTAACTAAAGTTGAAGATGATGTAATTAAAACCATGAATTTAAAACTCTGACGTAAAACCAAAGAACATGATGTTTTTGTGTGGAATAAAATTAGTTCAACAATTTATTCCCCCAGCCAGAAAAGCCAGTTTTTTATATTACTCGTTTTCTGTAAAAACATCACCCCAGAAAGGTAGAAGTTCCCCATTAATTTTACTCCTAATCTTTATGTCTGAGTAGAATAAAGGTTACCCCGAAGAGTCCTTTAGCTGCTATATCTCAGAGTTTGACTAAGCAGCATGATGAATGTGGCGCCAAAGCTGCGTAATTGGGTATGTGCGGCGGGAAAGAACACGTAGGAATGGCCCTCAGTTAACCGCGTGATCACGAGGCGCACGAAGCTAAGCTTCAACCCCAGGCAGGTGAGTACAAGTCATTCTCATCAAAATGAGACACGCAAACTTTGGGCAAATAGCCCGCCAACAGTTATCGTGTCATTACCTGGCAACGATCGTGAGTGGAAGTTATGAATGATAATAACTTGGATCGTTGTTTTTTCTCAGAATCTACAGTTGTCAATTAGAATGTTAGTCACAAGGAATACGACATTTGTAACCGCAGGCATAAAAACTTTGTGATAATAACAATGATAGTACAATTAATTACTTGTGAAAGTTAATTCACATTGAAAAGTGAGTTGCATTTTATTGCTTCATGATTGCAAACTAACCAAACCAGGAAAAAAAAAGAGATTGATATCGTTGGTTGGAGGGTGACAGGTGGTTTAAATCGGGTGTGACTAACTTTTATACAAATAAAAAGTTTTATTTAGATTAACATTAATAAAATATCAGCCAATAGATAATATAATATAAATAAGCTTACGAGTTGGCCTCTCTTAACCTCACGACGTAATGCCACACTATAGACCACCGTCATTTAGAATCTCCTGCACTTAGAAACTTCACACACATGGTTACGACAGTTTAATCATGTCTTAAAACGAATGTAGAACAGATCTGAATCGTACATTAAGAATATCTTATCACAATGTCTGACAAACTTAGATCTTTACTAACAACATTCTTAGCTTAGTTTTAATCTATTTACTTCTCTGTCTATCTATTTATCTATCCACCTGAAGTTACTGAATAGAAGCTTGTAGGCGACTAGAAATATATTATTTACAAAAACATATTAGGTGGACGTTTAATAGCTTAGGTAACGTATTCGGAGCTTTAAAGCTGTTTAATAGCTAAGGTAACGTATTCGGAGCTTTAAAGCAGTTTAATAGCTTAGGTAACGTATTCGGAGCTTTAAAGATGTTTAATAGCTTAGGTAACGTATTCGGAGCCTTTAAAGCTCCGAATACGTTACCTAAACTATTAAACAGCTTTAAAGCTCCGAATACGTTACCTAAACTATTAAACAGCTTTAAAGCTCCGAATACGTTACCTAAACTATTAAACAGCTTTAAAGCTCCGAATACGTTACCTAAACTATTAACCAGCTTTAAAGCTCCGAATACGTTACCTAAACTATTAACCGGCTTTAAAGTTACCTAAGCTATTAAACAGCTTTAAAGCTCCGAATACGTTACCTAAACTATTAACTGCTTTAAAGCTCCGAATACGTTACCTAAACTATTAACCAGATATTCGAAGCTCTAAAGCTGTTTAATAGTTTAGGTAACGTATTCGGAGCTTTAAAGCTGTTTAACAGTTTAGGTAACATATTCGAAGCTTTGAAGCTGTTTAATAGTTTAGGTAACGTATTCGGAGCTTTAAAGCTGTTTAATAGTTTAGGTAACGTATTCGGAGCTTTAAAGCTGTTTAATAGTTTAGGTAACGTATTCGGAGCTTTAAAGCTGTTTTCTGTGTAGTGATTCAAACAGACAAAAAGAATAAGAAAATGGCTCACGAAATGTCCAAAAGGTTTTATAAAGATGTCTTCTTAGG
>NW_013668655.1:57215-60621 GCF_000517525.1 Limulus polyphemus | reverse complement strand
ATGTTTAATAGTTTAGGTAACGTATTCGGAGCTTTAAAGCTGTTTAATAGCTTAGGTAACGTATTTGGAGCTTTAAAGCTGTTTAATAGTTTAGGTAACGTATTCGGAGCTTTAAAGCTGGTTAATAGTTTAGGTAACATATTCGAAGCTTTGAAGCTGTTTAATAGTTTAGGTAACGTATTTGGAGCTTTAAAGCTGTTTAATAGTTTAGGTAACGTACTCGGAGCTTTAAAGCTGTTTAATAGTTTAGGTAACGTATTCGGAGCTTTAAAGCTGGTTAATAGTTTAGGTAACATATTCGAAGCTTTGAAGCTGTTTAGTAGTTTAGGTAACGTATTCGGAGCTTTAAAGCTGTTTAATAGTTTAGGTAACGTATTCGGAGCTTTAAATATGTTTAATAGTTTAGGTAACGTATTCGGAGCTTTAAAGCTGTTTTCTGTGTAGTGATTCAAACAGACAAAAAGAATAAGAAAATGGCTCACGAAATGTCCAAAAGGTTTTATAAAGATGTCTTCTTAGGCCTACTGACCTCTATTCTTTCTTAGAAGAAAGTAAGCTTCTACCATATTGAAGGTATACAAGAAAGTCACACCAGGTTAGAGAGACAACTGTTGCTATTAGCAACTCTACTGTTTTCGTTAGAACAAACTACATGCTATACAAATGGTAGCACAAACATATCTTAAAGCTACATCAGACGTACCTGGTCATTCGAAGTTTGTCTTTTAATTTGTTTAACAACTAGAAATAAGGTCATTCCATCTTATGATATTTGATTGTTTCAGAAAACACTTGTCAAATATCTGTATCGTTAAAGAAAGGACAGCCCAGTTATTAACTTCTAATCGTTTTTTTTCTCCGCTAAGTCACCCACAAGCAAAAAAAACAACCAGAAATCCATGCGAATGGATTCCGGCTATATATGTTTGAGAACTTTAAATATTCCTAACAAAACCATTACAAATGTACTTGGTGGTTTTGGTTAGGAGTAAAAAGTCCTTTGTGTTTTAAACAATATATAAGACATTCGTTGTACAGGGTGGCCCATAATTTTATACGTATTTGTAGACTAAAGTATTCACACTTTCGTTCCTTTTTAGTGTGTCGCACACTTACAGAAATACGGAGTAAAACTTTAATTTTACTTGTGTATTGAAACGGGTGGAGCTGTAATGTTAACATACTGTAATATGGCACACCTTATACACCGATGTATGGACACACATGAAAAACAGTTTAACAGTTGACAACAATTGTGTATTGAAACGGGTGGAGCTGTAATGTTAACATACTGTAATATGGCACACCTTATACACCGATGTATGGACACACATGAAAAACAGTTTAACAGTTGACAACAAGTTTTTCGTGTAAAAGAATGTAAGTTCACTACTTGTATCTAAATATTAGTCAATATTATTTTAATGTTCTGTTTTAATTCTTGTAATGTAAGAATAATCTCCTTAACTTTCCAACTTCATCCAATTCTCAAGAGTTTTGCAATAATCTGATTTCTAGAATTATGTAGGTTTACTAAGCTATGTCAGTTAACAAAACATTTTTTATAAAAGCAATCAGGGGCTAATTTAGCTTCAGAATAGTAAAACACAGAAACTATATCGTCTCTTTAAATCAAGTGAAACACACTGTAGAAAAAAAACGTTGCAAGAGATATTGTAAAAAAGTTCAAACACACGTCTATAACACAAAATTATTTTATTAGTCGGGAAGAATTATTTTAAACTTAATTCAAATTGTCCAATAGTATTAGCAAGTTTGATTATATACAAGTTGGTTCAAAAACAGACACAATCAACCAGTAAAATATCAATCTGATTATCCGAGCAAAGCCGGGTACTTTGGCTAGTAGTATTTGTAATAAATAAGAGATATTATCATGGTTAAGATAAACCCATTTTAAGGTTATTTCGAAGCCTTTGATGATACTAAACACGTACACAAGAAAAAACATAAAAAAAAAACGTATAAGCTATATATATATGTTTTTCTGAAAAACAACGGTTACTACTTACCAACATGTGGCAGTGGGAAGCCGAGGTGAAAACCAGTTTCTCGACTTTGACACATGTGAGTAAGAAATCAATATAAACCGGTTTAACGACAATGACATATGGCTGTAAGACGTTGTAATGAACCAGTTTAGCGAATTTGACATATGTCAGTGTAAAGCCGAGGTGAAAACCAGTTTCTCGACTTTGACATATGTGAGTAAGAAATCAATATAAACCGGTTTAACGACAATGACATATGGCTGTAAGACGTTGTAATAAACCAGTTTAGCGAAGCTGACATATGACATTATTTTTCTAATAAAACTCTATTAACATATTCCAACTTATATGTAAATTTTGCATAATTGCACCCCTAGTGTTTAAAGAATGAAGCAAAATAAACATATGTTTGAATAACTCGTCAATACATGAATAAGTTTGGGGAACATACCAATGTACGAATTAACATATTTTATGTAAGCTTGTTTTCATTGGGCAGATTTATGTTATACGAACATGTTACAATAAACAGATCGATATGCAAAAAATTCTTTTTGTGTTTAAAGAACACATCAATGTACAAACACATTGCTGTTTAACGCACACATCAATGTACAAACAAATTATTGTTTAATGAACACATCCATGTACAACCAAATTATTGTTTAATGAACGCATCAATCTACGACCACATTGCTGTTTAACGAACACATCCATGTACAAACAAATTGTTGTTTAACGAACACACCTATAATGTCAACGTATAGATATTCCAGGTAACTTTTTTTATAATGTTAACGTATAGTTGCTCCATGTAACTTTCTCTATAATGTTAACGTATAGTTACTCCAGGTAACTTTCTCTATAATGTTAACGTATAGTTGCTCCAGGTAACTTTCTCTATAATGTTAACGTATAGTTACTCCAGGTAACTTTCTCTATTATGTTAACGTATAGTTACTCCAGGTAACTTTCTCTATTATGTTAACGTATAGTTACTCCAGGTAACTTTCTCTATTATGTTAACGTATAGCTACTCCAGGTAACTTTCTCTATTATGTTAACGTATAGTTACTTCAGGTAACTTTCTCTATTATGTTAACGTATAGTTACTCCAGGTAACTTTCTCTATTATGTTAACGTATAGTTACTCCAGGTAACTTTCTCTATTATGTTAACGTATAGCTACTCCAGGTAACTTTCTCTATTATGTTAACGTATAGCTACTCCAGGTAACTTTCTCTATTATGTTAACGTATAGCTACTCCAGGTAACTTTCTCTATAATGTTAACGTATAGCTACTCCAGGTAACTTTCTCTATTATGTTAACGTATAGCTACTCCAGGTAACTTTCTCTATAATGTTAACGTATAGCTACTGTTATGAATGTTGA
>NW_013668655.1:53262-56215 GCF_000517525.1 Limulus polyphemus | reverse complement strand
GTTAACGTATAGCTACTCCAGGTAACTTTCTCTATAATGTTAACGTATAGCTACTGTTATGAATGTTGAGGCCTGATAGCTTACATTTTTTTTTAAGTTATACATTCCTTCGGACTATCAGCTCTACGTCTGCGTCATACATGCGTGATGGTTTGGATGAACATTTTGTTAATTGGTATTCAGGTAGTGACATGGTTGCAAGAACATCAGTGTGAGGGTTCGGTAGCATTGACAGCTCTACAAAACAACCAGGTGTTAAAACACAGCGGACACAGATAGGAACTTCCTTTAGGAGATAATCTTTAAAACAAACATAAGTTGACAATTAACCATTGTTATAATAACGAGCTCAGGAGACCGGCAGGTGAAACGTTTGAACAGCTAGCAGAGTAAATAACGACTTGTTACAGATCACGAACATTTGAATTCACAAGATTTCAGGTGTCACATCAATAAATTTACCACACCCATACTCGCAGCTTTTTTAATCGTGTATTAAAAAACAAAAAAGGTTTCGCGTCGGTGATCGTACCTTTCGAAATAAACACACGATATGTTTATTGTATATATATCAACTAGCTGAAACTTTGGACAGTTTGTAATAACACTACTTAACCTTTGACATATTTTATGTTTCTGCGTTTTTAGTTCTTCTTACTAAACTATTCCTACAACAAACAACATACAAGCTAGAGCTTTTAATTTTCATATAAAAAGGTAATTTTCAATGGTATATTTCATGCATTACAATAATTATAGAATGTCTCCTTGAAGTGACCTTGTCAGTAGAATTAAGCACGAGAATACCGAACTCGCTGTAAGACGATAGCAGGAAGAAGTCGAAACATTCGACTACATCTAAAGGATCGGTGAATCAATATTTAGATCAAACAGAATTTTTCCTTATATATTATCATGAAAACAGTTAATTATTTATAATGTTAAATAACCTCAACCATAATGTATCTAATATAATACTTGTAAGGTATATTTTTCGCAACATGATTGAATATTTTTTTGCAAGAAATTACATCAGCTTTCCTATTCGAAAGTAACGAAAGGTGTCTAAAAATTCTTACGTCCTGATCTGAAATCTGTCAGATCGATCCACTAACGAAGCTTTACAAAGGAAACTGTAAAACTCATTAGTTTGTAATTAGGATCCAAATACTATGAAAATACCCAGACATGGATTAAAAAAATCTTAATTTTCAATTACAGTTGAAGACTTATAAACAAGAAATATGCTGAATGGTTTGTAGACTTATAAACAATAAATATGCTGAATGGTTTGAAGACTTATAAACAAGAAATATTCAGCATTTGTTTATAAGTCTTCAAACCGAAATATGCTGAATAGTTTGAAGACTTATAAACAAGAAATATGCTGAATGGTTTGAAGACTTATAAACAAGAAATATGCTGTATGGTTTGAAGACTTATAAACAAGAAATATGCTGAATGGTTTGAAGACATATAAACAAGAAATATACTGAATGATTTGACGACTTATAAACAAGAAATATACTGAATGGTTTGAAGACTTATAAACAAGAAATATACTGAATGGTTTGACGACTTATAAACAAGAAATATACTGAATGATTTGAAGACTTATAAACAAGAAATATACTGAATGGTTTGACGACTTATAAACAAGAAATATATTGAATGGTTTGAAGACTTATAAACAAGAAATATACTGAATGGTTTGAAGACTTATAAACAAGAAATATGCTGAATAGTTTGAAGACTTATAAACAAGAAATATACTGAATGGTTTGAAGACTTATAAACAAGAAATATATTGAATGGTTTGAAGACTTATAAACAAAAAATATACTGAATAGTTTGAAGACTTATAAACAAGAAATATACTGAATGGTTTGAAGACTTATAAACAAGAAATATACTGTATGGTTTGAAGACATATAAACAAGAAATATGCTGAATGGTTTGAAGACTTATAAACAAGAAATATACTGAATGGTTTGAAGACATATAAACAAGAAATATGCTGAATGGTTTGAAGACTTATAAACAAGAAATATGCTGAATGGTTTGAAGACTTATAAACAAGAAATATGCTGAATGGTTTGAAGCCTTATGAAGAAGAAATATGCTGACATTAGTGTTGATCAATACTTTTTGTTATTATCCCTGAGTAACTAGTAGAGCTCCTCTAATTCTTACAATGAAACTCATGTAATGAAAATATAGAAATTCATGTAAAATCATTACAAAAAACTATTGTTATTAACACAAAACATACATAAGGAATTCGACTTTTGATTTCGTGTTTATTAGCATTAACATACATGTACCTGTTAAAGAAAATATGGAAAACTTAAAATGTATTTGGTTCTCATAGCTGGTAGATTTACTGAAATTAATACTGGATTATTCCGCTCTTGTTCAAATCGCCTTATGAAATTGGTTATTTAAAAACACCGTTTTTAACCAGCAAACTCTGCAGATAGCGACATTCTGGTGAGGAAGTTCAAGAACTATTTGATAGGCGTAGTGATCTGTATATTCCTTGATTCCTTCTTTTGACATGATCGCCTCAGATGGAGGGATTGTAATCGCTGCTTCCATAGACAAAAGGGAATATTTTACATAGTAGTGTCACATGTTATTATTTTACATAGTAGTGTCACATGTTATTATTTAACACAGTAGTGTCACATGTTATTATTTTACACATTAGTGTCACGTGTTATTATTTTACATAGTAGTGTCACGTGTTATTATTTACACAGTAGTGTCACGTGTTATTATTTTACACAGTAGTGTCACATGTTATTATTTTTCATAATAGTGTCACATGTTATTATTTTACATAGTAGTGTCACATGTTATTATTTAACACAGTAGTGTCACGTATTATTATTTTACAGAGTAGTGTCACATGTTATTATTTAACACAGTAGTGTCACGTATTATTATTTTA
>NW_013668655.1:48754-52298 GCF_000517525.1 Limulus polyphemus | reverse complement strand
TATATTACAGTTTATAACAGTATA
Source organism: Limulus polyphemus (assembly GCF_000517525.1). NCBI lineage: Eukaryota > Metazoa > Arthropoda > Merostomata > Xiphosura > Limulidae > Limulus > Limulus polyphemus. The sequence continues at coordinate 52,274 of NW_013668655.1, read as the reverse complement.
ATTCCAATACTGTAACATTATATATATCTTTAACTATTATTAAAGCTACAGCTTAAGTTACAGTTTATAACAGTATAATTCCAATACTGTAACATGCTTTAACAATGGTTAAAGATAAACATATGACCGTATTGGAATCATACTGTACCTCAACTATTAAGACAACAATAATTTTATTTTTTCTTAATCTACTATATTTAAGGTATTCATACAGTGCGACGTCTTCATAAACATAGCGAAGTGATACATTTTTCATAAACATTAGAGTTCTCAGAGAAGCCAGACATAAAAGACCGTATATCCTATATTACCAGTAATGAATCAAAGCTTCCTTCAGCGTTATTAAAGAACAGCATATATTTGAATGAATAGAAAACACCCGAATTTAGATCAGTAAAATAGTAACATCCTAGCCTGAGAATAAAGTTATGATTCTATTGCAATTTGAATTATTATAAAATCAACATGAAGATGTAGATTTAATAATACAAGTTAGTGGCATATACTTTCTTGTTATTAAGTCAATCGAGCCAAGCATTTTCATTTCTCTTTCTTCAACAGACGAATGTAAAACTTTACGATGTAAATAAAATAGACTGAAAACCGTCATCAAATAACAAGCTTAAGAAAAGTTACTTATGTTTTTCAAAAAAGTTTGATCAAACGAACACCACACCCTCTTTCTGTGGTATAACACAAACACCACATCCTCTTTCTGTGGTATAACAATGATCAAACGAACACAACATCCTCTTTCTGTGGTATAACAATGATCAAACGAACACCACATCCTCTTTCTGTGGTATAACACGAACACCACATCCTCTGTCTGTGGTATAACACGAACACCACATCCTCTTTCTGTGGTATAACACGAACACCACATCCTCTTTCTGTGGTATAACAAATGCTAATATTAAACGTAATGTTAAGTAATAAATGTCTTAAAATGATAGTTTAAGAAGAGATGGGTTTTTGTAGGCTTAATCCACTAATTATAAAAATATTTACTAGATGTTGGCTGAACCTGAATCAAAGGGACATGAATGACTTTATGAATATCAGGACCGTGCAACAGAGAATGTTGATATAACTGAGTTAATCACTTTCTGTGATTATATTGTTTTAATTGGTCTTAAGACAATAATTTGTTTTACTTCATTTTAAACAGTAAGTAGGTCTAAAGTTATAAGTGATGTTAAATTTTATCTCTATAGCAACGAATATTAACATCATTTGTAAACGTGTTGATAGTGATTTCTGTTTGTGGTTCTTCTTTACGTCTTAATTTTCGTCTCTTTCCAGACGATTAAATAAAGTGATGTTTCTTGCACAAGTGCATTATAATAAACACTTTGTAGTTAACACTTGTAAACGTACATACTTTGTAGTTAACACTTGTGAACGTCAAACATTTTGTAACTAACATTTGTGAACGTAAATACTTTGTAGGTAACACTTGTGAACGTAAACACTTTGTAACTAACAGTTGTGAACGTAAACACTTTGTAGGTAACACTTGTGAACGTAAACACTTTGTAGTTAGCATTTGTGAGTGTCAAACACTATAGGCTTGACTGCAATACGTGTTAAGAATAGCAAGGCATCCTTGTATTTCTACAACCATCCAAATATTTGAGAAGTGTTCAGTGTTTGAGTAATAAGAGCCTTTTGTTGATAAAACCATGAAAGGAACGGTTGGAAGTAAGTGACATATAGAATAATGTTTCACCATGTTAAAGTCTTTCCTAACTTGTTTATACTAAGTTTTAAACCTCGTGATATCCCACAATTCCATCCTAAAATCCGAAAATTCTTAATTCTAGGGCATTTCTTATGCAATAGATATACACCGTCCTCTATCTGTTAAAACTTTCATAATGGTGGCGACAGTTTCATCAGTATTAGAGTTGTTATTAAAAGTTAATTGTAGATTTAAATTCTGAAACATTCGCACCTGTGACTAAACACTTTTCAAATACCAGTGTTGAGACATGTTGACGTATTTATCTTTAAGAATAAAATATCTTTTTTTAACACACGATACTTTGTCAGAACCGATGACAAACTAAAGTTTCAATATAATCTAAAAATATCAATAGTGGTAAAAATCCAAAGACACCTACCAGACTGAGAGAAATTAAAAGGTGTTGAAAATATAACACACACACACACTGTCACAGGTACCGTAACCTATTGAATCTAAGAACTCTGGATATATTAGCCAACTTATTCTTACTAAGATTCTTCCTAAAGTTAACAACAGCAGAATATCTAAGCATGAACAATTTATCAAAATGGCTCGGATTAAACAGATAACATTGTTTAATTTAAGGCTCGGTAAAAATCAATAACATTGTTTAATTTAATGCTTGCTTTAAACAGATAACATTGTTTAACTTAAGGCTTGGATTAAACCGATATCATTGTTTAACTTAAAGGTTTGTTTGAACCGATAACATTGTTTAATTTAAGGGTTTGAACTGATAACATTGTTTAACTTAAGGGTTTGTTTGAACTGATAATATTGTTTAACTTAAAGGTTTGTTTGAACTGATAACATTGTTTAACTTTAAGGGTTTGTTTGAACCGATAACATTGTTTAACTTAAGGGTTTGTTTGAACTGATAAAATTGTTTAACTTTAAGGTTTGTTTAAGTTGTTTTGTTTTCTAATCACCCAGTACGGGCATGCGAGAACTGAGATTTCGAATGATTAAAACAATAAAATAACAAAAGTAAATTATTGTATAAAACATTTAAATTAGCCCACATCCTTCACCGGGTACTGTTAACTCTGAATTGGCCAATACTGAAACATTAAGCTGTTTTTAACCTCATCTAGCTGAGGGTACCGTTAAGGAAGCCAAAACTATATAAAAGACAATATTAGATAACCTTCCCCTTCTTGTTTCTTTTGTTATTATATGCCTAATGACCTCATTAGATGCTAATTGTATACTCTACTTTGTGGAAGGTAATAACTGATTAAGTGCTTGTGTCTTTAAATTCAGGTCCAAAAGTCTATAAAAAGTGGAAATGTGTCGTATTTCATGGTGTTTTTATTCCCAATTTCGGGCAAAATCTTAAGATAAGATAGCACATGAATACAGTCTTACAGTTTCCAGTTATCAAATCAAAAACAACGGTGATCTAAGCAGCCCACTCTGGATGATTGATGCTAAAGCACACACACAAACAAACATAATGGGTCTTCTTTATAGTAAGATGCAAAATCTCTGTACATAAAACCATAGCACCTTTCTATAATATATATATATATATATATAGTATTTTCTACCAAATCTTCTAAATTGTTTCAAGTATAATATATGAAAAATATCAAAGGTGAAAATATATCAATTATGTGTAACTTCAAATTGTTTATAGAAAACAACGCGAATTGATCAAAGGGCCCTTCAAATCAAAACAAATACACTAGCAGGATATTTAACAGGACCCCGCAGAATTGGGAATATGATATACAGGTTAGATGTTATATCAAATTATATGGTACAGTG
>NW_013668655.1:43250-47973 GCF_000517525.1 Limulus polyphemus | reverse complement strand
CTACCTGTCTTCTAGGAGAAAAGTACCACCGGTGATATTTACAGTAGTGGAGTTCCGAGTGTGGACAGAACGTGACTGTTCTTCTAAAACAAGATATTCGGTAGAAGTGAGTTAATACAATTTGTCGTGGACACGTAATCTACCTGTCGTCTAGGAGAAAAGTACCACCGGTGATATTTACAGTAGTGGAGTTCCGAGTGTGGACAGAACGTGACTGTTCTTCTAAAACAAGATATTCGGTAGAAGTGAGTTCTTTGTTCGTGGGTTTTAACTTCATATTTACCTTTTTTTTTTGGTGTTGCTTGTACTTGACCCTGTTATTTTGTGGGCATTTTATCTCCTTTGTTACCATTGCGACCCATTTTTCACGTGCAGTGAGGGCGTTCCGGTACATTGTTGTGAGGGTGAGGGAGTAAAACATTCTAGATTCGAGATTAGATTTTTCTCAACAATAGTCGTCGGATTTATTTATACGATAGCTGTAACCCTCGGGGTTTCCTTACACGATAGTCATAACCCTCGGGTTTTCCTTATACGATAGTTATAACCCTCGGGTTTTCCTTATACGATAGCTGTAACCCCTGGGTTTTCCTTATACGATAGCTGTAACCCCTGGGTTTTCCTTATACGATAGTTATAACCCTTTTTTTTATCCTCAATTCATTTCGAAATATTAATTTATTTTTTCAGCTAATTATCGAAGCCATATTTTCAACAGTAAGCCTTTAATAGCGGGACCGCCAGCTGAAAGCTGTAGATTATACTATTCAACCACAATGGGTCAACACCATAGGAAAGCTATTAACCTATGTTTTAAATCGAACACACTAGGATACTAAGAACTTGAAGTAACAAATACATGCAAACCATCGCGAACGAACTGATAATTTTTCACAACAAAGAAATGATTAACATCTAATTCTCTCTGTTTTGCTGCAACCCAGTTTGAGTGCAGTTAGATGTATACGTGAAATAACAACGCTTTATATGCATAGTAACGTGATTTAATGTTGAGGGAACATGCTACAAGTTTCGGTAGAACGGAACACTGAAGGTATGAAGAAGTGAGACCAATGTTTTCTTGAAACTTGTAGTATGTTCCCTCAAAAGTAAATCACTTTATTATGCATATAAATCGTTGTTTACCAGCTTGTTATTATATCAGCATAATGTGCTTCCTTACTAAAGTATATGGCAAATTTAGTTTGGAGAGAACACACTCTGTTGCAGGGTTTAATTCTCTCATGATGACTACTACTTACTTGTCACAATTTCATGACTTTTATTACGAGTGAAATAATAGTAATTACACGTTTTTTTTTCTTGTTTGGAATGAACATGCCACCTCGTTCCACATTTTAAACTGACAATATTTTCCTCAACGACAGAAAATTAAATAACTATAATGGTATCTACAAGTAAAACGTGTTTTAGTTAAACTCTATTCATTTTGGTCAATTGTATAGTTTTCTGCTAGAAATATGATAATAGTACCGATCCTTCAGGAGTACACATTAGACATAAGTTATCAAGACAAATATAAATAAATGACCAATCAGTATAAGACCCAGACGTAGTTTTTCGTTTTCAATTAAGTCTAAAAGCAAAATATTCAATAATAATAGGAATACGACCTTTACTGGAGACTTACATCTATTCAAATTTAACGCTTTCAGGAAACTTACATCTATTCCAAGTTAACGCTTTCAGGAAACTTACATCTATTCGAAGTTAACGCTTTCAGGAAACTTACATCTATTCAAAGTTAATGCTTTCAGGAAACTTACATCTATTCCAAGTTAATGCTTTCAGGAAACTTACATCTATTCGAAGTTAACGCTTTCAGGAAACTTACATCTATTCAAAGTTAATGCTTTCAGGAAACTTACATCTATTCCAAGTTAACGCTTTCAGGAAACTTATATCTATTCCAAGTTAACGCTTTCATAAGACCCAGATGTAGCTTTTTCGTTTCAATTAAATCTAAAAGCAAAATATTCAATAATAATAGGAATACGACCTCTACTGGAAACTTACATCTATTCCAAGTTAACGCTTTCAGGAAACTTACATATATTCCAAGTTAACGCTTTCAAGAAACTTACATCTATTCCAAGTTAACGCTTTCAGGAAACTTACATATATTCCAAGTTAACGCTTTCAAAATATACTTTCCAGTAGAAATTGTGAATAATTAAAAATAAAAAATCTTCACTGTCTTTACTATCATCACTGGTCTGTATAAAAAAACAAAAAAAAACAAACGAGGGTTACAGCTGTTGTATAAGGAAAACCCGAGGGTTATAACTATCGTATAAGGAAAACCAGAGGGTTATAACTATCGTATAATGAAAACCCAGGGGTTACAGCTATCGTATAAGGAAAACCCAGGGGTTACAGCTGTTGTATAAGGAAAACCCGAGGGTTATAACTATCGTATAAGGAAAACCAGAGGGTTATAACTATCGTATAAGGAAAACCAGGGCGTTTATTTCAATTGAATTTAGCTAACCATTTAAATATAGGTTTTACATTACCACGTTTATTTTAATAGAATTTAGCTAACCATTTAAATATAGGTTTTACATTACCGCGTTTATTTCAATTGAATTTAGCTAACCATTTAAATATAGGTTTTACATTACCAAAGTTACGAAACTATATTTCTCTGCTCATGTTGTAAATAACACGTTTCTGGATTAATAATCATATCAAATACCAAGTTTTAATATAAATTCTATACAATATTCTGGACAATGTGGGGTTCGGTAGCAAATGGCATAGGTTTGTTTGACGAATAATAATAATATTAGTTGACAATAATAGTAATATAGTTTCGGGTTTACTAGCTTATAATAAAAGATACAAGTACTTTACGTTTCTAAGCTGAAGACAGAAACATGACTCGAGCTTGCAAATTAACGACAGAAATACAACCTCGTGTTTAGTAGGTCATAATTAAATTATTACCTCGCGTTTAGTAGGTCATAATTAAATTATTAGCTTGTGTTTTGTAGGTCATAATTAAATTATTATCTTGTATTTAGCAGGTCATAAATAAATTATTATCTCGTGATTACCAGCTGACAATGACAAGTATTTTGTTTTCTCTATTGTTACTTTAATTTAGATAATACATGCAATAAAAGTCGTGAATTACATATAGAGAAAATTATTCTCCATAGATGTCAGCACCAGCAGCACGTCAAATGCCTTATCTCGCTCCTATTGGTTAAACCCACTAAATCAGATTGACGAATGTGCCTGCAGGGAATTTTAGGAGAGAGAAGGGAGTGGGGAAAGAAGGAGGGTAAAGAAAATCTATATACCTGTACAGTAATTTTCTATATACAGCGCCTGGCATCACGGGAGAAAATAAACACCTCTGTTCCGTATGAGATATGACAAAAAACAGTCATTTGTCTGCTATATTTTAAGGGTGTATTTAGCACATATTTATTCCATGTATTCAATGAGAAGATACTGCTAACATGGCTGTTGAATCAAATAGTTATTAAAACAAATGCTTATTGGCTTGAACCTAAGAAACCTTTTATGGTACCTAAGGGAGCATAATTTATGGTTGTCACTATTATGTTGATTTATTTTATATCAACTACTAATATGTTGAATACGCTTTACATTTTTATTTTAATGCAATAATTTCATACAATGGATAAAATTTTCAGTCTTAAACGTCGCGTGAGCAGTATATCCTATCACGTTTTGTCCTCTTTGTGCACGGTTAGCACTTTTTTTCACATATTCAATATTATTAAAAAATTCTAAATAAACTTTATTATCGCAGTTTACAGATGAAGATTAGACGGTAACTAGCAATATGTCTGCTGATTTCATTTGAATGTATGATTTTACTATGAATGAAATAGGCCAGAAAAGTTTCAACAAAAATATTAAGCTTTGGAAACATTAGTCAGAGTTTTGTTTGTTGTTAAGCACAACGTTGTTTCACAATGGGCTATCTGTGCTCTTTTCACCGCGGGGATTTTGATTTTTAGCGTTATAAGCCTTCACACTAATCGCTGACCCACCGGGAAGGGGGAGGGGGCTGAAGTTTTAAGAATGTTTTATTTTTCTAATTTAGAAAATAAATATTTTTCACGACAAACGATGTTTTTCTTAGGAGGGGTGGATTAAATGTCATTGTAAATAACTTAAGTTTGAAAACATACGTAAATTTTAAACAATAATTTAAAACGTTTGTTGTAATGATTTTGATCTTCAATTAATATGAATGTAACTTTAAACTATAGGTTTTACATTACCACGTTTATTTTAATTGAATTTAGCTAACCACACGGTCATCTTCGATTAAAAACAATTAAATCCTCTTGCAAGTCATATACTGCTTTGTTTATATATGATGTAAGAGAACATCTCGTATTTCATGTACTGCTCTATTTATATATGATGTAAGAGAACATCTCGTAGTTCTTATACTGCTTTGTTTATATATGATGTAAGAGAACATTTCGTATTTCATATACTGCTCTATTTATATATGACGTAAGAGAACATCTCGTATTTCATGTACTGCTCTATTTATATATGATGTAAGAGAACATCTCGTATTTCTTATACTGCTCTATTTATATATGATGTAAGAGAACATCTCGTATTTCTTATACTGCTCTATTTATATATGATGTAAGAGAACATCTCGTATTTCTTATACTGCTCTATTTATATATGATGTAAGAGA
>NW_013668655.1:34860-42514 GCF_000517525.1 Limulus polyphemus | reverse complement strand
AACTTCACTACTGTAAATATCACCGGTGGTACTTTTCTCCTAGAAGACAGGTAGATTACGTGTCCACGACAAATTGTATTAACTCAGTTCTAGCCACGATATATAAGTTCATTTGAGTATGAAAATATATTACATTTTATTCAATAAAATACACTCCAAACGGATCCCGTGTTATTATTCTTCAACATATCTCAAACCATTTGTAACTGGTAACAGTGAGCCTCCAAATAGTAGAGACTTATTTGTTATGAACTTTTTTCACTACATCGTATCCTCCTTTCAAAATAAATGAATCGTTCTAAGACGCTTTGAACGTACCCAGTGTCTTATAATAATACAAATACATTACGCGGCAACATCACCGAAATCACATTAATTAAAACAAGCCAATGTTGCGGTGAGATGGTCTAAAACATGAGCAGACTTGCGTGTGTTACGATTTAATTATAATTAAGTTTTGATACAAAAACATACAAAAACAGTTTAGTCTTCTCACATCAGCTTGCTGTGAGTATTGTAGATTCACTTGATGGAGGACTTAATAACTTTGAGTACAAGAACAATATTGGTACCTCATATTATTGGTTGTAATCTGTAATAAGGTTTGGTATTGTTTAAACTCCCTCGAAGGTAGACTCGAAGCTAATGCCATTCAGTACATTGTGGTTATTTCCAAGTATCCGTTATTGTCATTCCACCACTAGGTTTTTTATCTAAATTAAACACAACTTTGTTTTTATTATGAAATGCTAGTTCTTAGGTCCAAGTTATTCTGAAGGTAGCCATAATCTGCTAAGTATATGATATAGGAGCCATAACCTGTAAAGTATATGGATAACATATACTTTACGGTTATAGCTACCCATAACATATACTTTACGGTTATAGCTACCCATAATTATGGCTACCTTTACCCTATACTTTAGAGGTTATAGCTACCCAGCTACCTATACCATGTACTTCACATGATAACCTGTGAAGTGTATGGTATAGGTAGCCATAACCCGTGAAGTATATGGTATAGGTAGCCATAACGTGTAAAATATATCGTATATGTAGCCATAACCTGTAAAGTATATGGTATAGGAATCCATAACCTGTAAAGTATATGATATATTTTACACGTTATGACTACCTATACCATATACTTTACACGTTATGACTACCTATACCGTATAGGTAGCCATAACCTCTAAAGTATATGGCATAAGTAGTCATAACCTGTAAAGTGTAGGGTATAGGTAGCCATAACCTCTAAAGTATATAGTATAGGTAGTCATAACCTGTAAAGTATATGGTATAGGTAGTCATAACGTGTAAAATATATCGTATAGGTAGCCATAACCTCTAAAGTATATGGTATAGGTAGTCATAACCTGTAAAGTGTAGGGTATAGGTAGCCATAACCCGTGAAGTATATGGTATGGGTAGTTATAACCTCTAAAGTATAGGGTATAGGTGGCCATAACCTGTGAAGTGTATGGTATAGGTAGCCATAACATGTGAAGTATATGGTATAGGTAGCCATAACTTGTAAAGTATATGGTATAGGTAGCCATAACCTGTAAAGTATATGGTATAGGTAGCCATAACTTGTAAAGTATATGGTATAGGTAGCTATAACCTGTGAAGTGTAGGGTATAGGTAGTCATAACCTGAAGAAACATTAGTGACAAGAATGGAGACCATTTCTGATGAACCGTTTTCTCTGAGGTTTTAAATAGTATTTCTTAAAGTGTTTTCTTCTGTACAGATGTTTTCTTATTTTGCCAACTGAGCACTATTGTCAGTTCAGATAAAAGTACGCCACAGATGTAAAACGCAATTAATTAAATCAAAAACCTATGAACAGTTGATACATTATGCTACCATTTGAATAATGGATCGCTGAATTCAACTTTAAGTTGAACATAATCACAATTCCAGTGATAACAAAATCCTAGAGTTAGGCTTAAATGAAGTATTAGGTAGTAGAGGCTTTGGGCTTACTGGTAGGTTCTGGCGTTATTTGTGACTGTTTATTCAATTATTAATGCAAATATTTTGTTCTGTGCTTGTCAAACCTTATAACTGACAATGGACCACCTGTTCTTCCTGTTAGACACAGTAAAAGTTCAGTTTTTTCTTTTATAAGCCAGCTTAAAACGACAGGAATTACATTTATATGCTAGCCGATTACTGTTTTGTACAAAATCAAAGACAGATCTCTTTCTCATCATTTAAAACATAAACTACTTTGTAATATTTATGTCAAATATAAGGGGATTGAGGTCCCTAATTAGACTTGGGAGGGTCAGGTGCAATCTAGACCTCTTCCTCACGTTTCATAATTTTAACTTTCAAAGTTCGATTCAACTCTGCGGGCATTATTTAACTTGTGACGTCAGGTCACGTGATTGGGAAAGCTAATTATTTAGTTGGCTTAATAAACGAGTGTCACTAGAGGAACAATACTCTCACAAAGATTATATACGTCCACGTGCGTCGAAACTATCTTGGTCATTTGTTAACAAGTTACGCCGATACACCGTTTTAACCATTCGTTACATCATTGATATGCCACATGTTTGTTAACAGGCTACGCCGATACACCATTTTAACCATTCGTTACATCATTGATACGCTACATGTTTGTTAACAAATTACGCCGATACACCATTTTAATCATTCGTTACACCATTGATACGCTACATGTTTGTTAACAAATTACGCCGATACACCATTCTAATCATTCGTTACATCACTGATACGCTACATGTTTGTTAACAGGCTACGCCGATACACCATTTTAACCATTCATTACACCATTGATACGCCACATGTTTGTTAACAGGCTACGCCGATACACCATTTTAATCATTCGTTACATCATTGATACGCTTCATGTTTGTTAACAAATTACGCCGATACACCATTTCAACCATTCATTATACCATTGATACGCTACATGTTTGTTAACAGGCTACGCCGATACACCGTTTTAATCATTCGTTACATCATTGATACGCTTCATGTTTGTTAACAAATTACGCCAATACACCATTTCAACCATTCATTATATCATTGATACGCTACATGTTTGTTAACAGGCTACGCCGATACACCGTTTTAATCATTCGTTACATCATTGATACGCTACATGTTTGTTAACAAATTACGCCGATACACCATTTTAACCATTCAGTACACCATTGATACGCTACATGGTTGTTAACAAATTACGCCGATACACCATTTTAATCATTCGTTACACCATTGATACGCTACATGTTTGTTAACAAATTACGCCGATACACCATTTTAACCATTCATTACACCATTGATACGCTACATGGTTGTTAACAAATTACGCCGATACACCATTTTAATCATTCGTTGCACCATTGATACGCTACATGTTTGTTAACAAATTACGCCGATACACCGTTTTAATCATTCGTTACATCATTGATACGCCACATGTTTGTTAACAGGCTACGCCGATACACCATTTTAACCATTCGTTACACCATTGATACGCTACATGTTTGTTAACAAATTACGCCGATACACTATTTTAACTATTCATTACACCATTGATACGCTACATGTTTGTTAACAAATTACGCCGATACACCATTTTAACTATTCATTACACCACTGTGATGAGTCATATAAACATTACATGTATCGCCGTGATCAGCTCTATATACATTACAGGTATCATAGTGACCAGCCGTATAAACATTACAGGTATCGCTATTATCACCCGTATAAACATTACAGGTATAGCTATGATCAGCTCTATATACATTACAGGTATCATAGTGACCAGCCGTATAAACATTACAGGTATCGCTATTATCAGCCGTATAAACATTACAGATATCGCTGTTATCAGCCGTATAAATATTAAAGGTATCGTAGTGATCAGCCGTATAAATATTACAAGTATCGCTGTGATCAGCCGTATAAATATTACAAGTATCGTAGTGACCAGCCGTATAAACATTACAGGTATCGCTATTATCAGCCGTATAAATATTACAAATATCGCTGTTATCAGCCGTATAAATATTACAGGTATCGTAGTGATCAGCCGTATAAATATTACAGATATCGTAGTGATCAGCCGTATAAACATCAAGTTGTGTAAGTATTACAAAGGAAGGTTCATTAGAATATTTGTTAAATTAAAACCAAAGTTTCAAGTTAAAAGATCAGGCTCTAAGCAACCAGCCCCCAGTGGCACAGCGATAAGTCTGAAGATTTATAGGGCTAAAAACCAAGTTTCGATACCCGTGATTGGTTTATTGTGTAGCTTTGTGTAGGTAAACAAGTGCAACAACGTGTAACTACAGCAGTAGAGTTTGAACAAGAGGGAATCCTCAATAGCCGCGGCACTTGAAATTTTTTTAGGCAGAATTAGAATAAATTAATCTATTAGACCTTTTTTACTTTTTATTAGTTATATTTTGTGCACCAGCAATATCAAGCGTGGGGCGCGTGTATACCAGATTCGATTTTATCAAGATCTCTACCAGCCTACCTTCAAATTGAAATTCTTTTAGGCAGGATTACAATAAATTAATCTTCGAGACTTTGGGCGTGGTCAAATACATCAATCAAAATGATTTGACCTCCTGAGTCCAAAACTGTAATTAGATCTCAAATCTGTCAAGAGGTGACGGAGCTATGAGCTAAAAGTTTGTACTTGAAAACTCAGAGCCATTCTATGAGCCACTATGTACTATTTTAATTATTTTCTATTTCATGAAACTGTAAATTGCGAAAAACCTGATAATAACGTCCTCTTGTGTCTATTAAAATACAGAAGCTTATATTGTTTTGTATTCAATATTGTGTTTCTTGGGAGTTAAATGTGAAAAATAACGAGAATTTTTAATGTTGCCTAAAGAAATAAAGACTTAAAACTGTGGTTACTAGTGGCTTGTAAATACATTTTATATAAATTATATTCCAAGAGGCTTAAAAAAATATATCCACTTTAGCAAGACTTTTTTTCCCTCTATTAAAGGCAATTTTTTGGAATATTAAATTTATTTCTAGCTTAAGCTCTTCCAACAAAACGTCCATACCAGAAATAATCAAAAGCTACTAATTATTGCACTTTATTTCCCCATGTTTTTATTGTTGTGTCAAGTGATTAAAAGTTACTAATTATTGCACTTTATTTCCCCATGTTTTTATTGTTTCGTCAAGTGATCAAAAGTTACTAATTATTGCACTTTATTTCCCCATGTTTTTATTGTTGTGTCAAGTGATCAAAAGTTACTAATTATTGCACTTTATTTCCCCCATGTTTTTATTGTTGTGTCAAGTGATCAAAGTTACTAATTATTGCACTTTATTTCCCCATGTTTTTATTGTTGCGTCAAGTGATCAAAAGTTACTAATTATTGCACTTTATTTCCCCATGTTTTTATTGTTGCGTCAAGTGATTTTTGAATTAGTCACATTTTATAGTTTGTATTTCCAATTCTTTATGGATGCGAACTCAGGTCTCGGTTTTTATGCAGGGTTAGGAATGTAAACTAAATACAAAATGTCTTTGTAGTTACTCGTCAATAATGATTTCTAAGTCAGATAAAGTACACCACCAAGTTGAAAATTTACCATGTGTTAACGAAACAAGAAACTATTAGGGAAAAATGGACTCCTTTTAGAAGCTTGTTTCAATAATATTTTACTCACTTTGAAAAGTAAAATAATCTAATTTATGATGTTAAAATATGTAACACACGGACATTTTTCGAAGAAAGTGAAAGTGATAATATTGAACATTTTTAGAAAGTAACTTAGCATGTAAACGTATGCTTTGAACGCTGAAGGTTTCTGTTCATTAAATACTTTCCGTATCGTCCAAAGATCTTACAACATTGTAAACAGTGAGCCTAGACCACAAACATGAGCATATGTTCTATGAATGATGACTCATTTATAAGGTCAAGTTTCTAATGAACTTCACAATGAAAGTCAAAAGATACAATAAATAAACTAAAATGTCATATAAACAGGTTTCATCAGTGAGATACAATAAATAAACTAAAATGTCATATAAACAGGTTTCATCAGTGAGATACAATAAATAAACTAAAATGTCATATAAACAGGTTTCATCAGTGAGATACAATAAATAAACTAAAATGTCATATAAACAGGTTTCATCAGTGAGATACAATAAATAAACTAAAATGTCATATAAACAGGTTTCATCGGTGAGATACAATAAATAAACTAAAATGTCATATAAACCGGTTTCATCAGTGAGATACAATAAATAAACTAAAATGTCATATAAACAGGTTTCATCAGTGAGATACAATAAATAATTCCACTTTACATTAAGTTGGAGAACATTTTAGACACAAATTGCTGTAAAATTAATAGCAGAATAGCAGTCTTATTATCAATTACTAATGCTAAATAATCTAAAGAAAAATTAATATGTTACATTTATTTGTGACAAGCTGACGGGGAAGGTTTAAACTAAATTAAAACAATGTAACTTTAACAGCAATCATATGTTTCAAAGTAATAACTTGAACATAAAATTACAACAACATTTACAGTTTGTTTTCCATGTATCAACAAATAAATGTTTTGAGCTGATTCCATCATTGAACACCCTTCAGCTTATTGACAAGGAATAAAGCATGGTTGTTTGATAAACAGTTCAGTAACTTTCATAATTTGACCTTGAATCCCTTTAGAATATTCAACATTGTCTAAAGCGTCAACTTACCAAGATTTTTTAAATTGACTCAATAGTCTGGGAGTAATTAACCAATAAGATTTACAAAATATAAATAGTGTTAAGTTCAATTTTGACCCCTTAGGACATTCCCCATAGTTCATAGTTTTTACATACACATTTTGATTGAGATTGGCCCAATAGGCTCAGAGGAATTAGGATGCAAACAAGCACACATTTCGTCTTTATACCTATTGTTCATAGCTATTTAACCTGTATAATATATATATATACATATATAGAATATCAGAAATACGAGGCCTAAATAACATTAGTTTCCCAAGCAAGAAAACTATGCAAATAAAATCAAATCAAACCAGTTGTTAGATTTTCAATCCTTATGGCTCCTATAAGTTACATTTTAATAAGTATTTTATTACCTGTGTAACTTTGGCAAAAGAATAACAATATTTTCCGTTAACCAGCTTTCACTAAATTAGAGATATTCCAAGAAAGCAGTAATATAAATATTATATGTATATATTTTACTAAATAACAACTGAGAAGTTCGGGTATATTGGGATTTGCTAATATCACAAGATTTCATTTCATTTCTTTAGAATTTTGGCAGAAATCAATAAATCAATATGCTCATAATTACGATTACAAACCTTTTAATTTTGTCTGTTTACAAATGTTTTAATTGTCGTTTTTTATATTTTTCTGAGTGCTATATATGTTTATATTATATGTTTTTACATATATATGTTTACATTATATGTGTTTACATTATGTATGTTTACATTATATGTGTTTACATTGTATATGTTTACATTATATGTGTTTACATTGTATATGTTTATATTATATGTTTTTACATATATATGTTTACACTATATGTGTTTACATTATATATGTTTACATTATATGTGTTTACATTGTATATGTTTATATTATATG
>NW_013668655.1:28942-34043 GCF_000517525.1 Limulus polyphemus | reverse complement strand
ACTGACATATGATAACATCATATTTTGCTGACATATGATAACATCATATTTTACTGACATATGATAACATCATATTTTGCTGACATATGATAACATCATATTTTACTGACATATGATAACATCATATTTTGCTGACATATGACAGCATCATATTTTACTGACATATGATAACATCATATTTTGCTGACATATGATAACATCATATTTTACTGACATATGATAACATCATATTTTACTGACATATAATAACATCATGTTTTACTGACATATGATAACATCATATTTTGCTGACATATGATAACATCATATTTTACTGACAAGCATCACAGTTTTCTAAAATATTATTCAGAACAGTTATTTGACTTTCTTAATATTTGTAGTATTAGTACGTTAGTGTTATTTATAGGTTTAAATAAGTATGTCAAAAAATGCTTAATACTTTCCATCCTATTCCAATGTTAATCTTATTTAATGTCTGAAATATGAGTTCGTGATTAATATAGCGAAATGACATTTTCTTTGTAGGCTCTACAACCTCCATTAAAATGTCTTCATCTTCCTCCATCTATGTCCAACTGGTAGAAAATGGATATTTGAAACCGTTAGTTGTCTAAGTTTCTTTATTTTTTTGCCTACCTAGTCATTGATTATTTATTTCGTTTTAAACAAATGTTTTTTACTTTACTATGATTAATCTTATAGAATAAGTCAAACGCCAAAGACTAATTAACCAGAATACATTTGAGTTACATGCAACTAAAAACACCATATTAAGTCTGAAGATTCATTCATGGGTAAATCAATAAATACAAAATCTTTAATACGAATCAATATAAAGTAGCATCAGAGCTAAAACATATGAGTGGGTGTGTTGTATTTGGATGACTTGTATAACACTAAATGTCAATATGAAATCTGAATATTTATCTTGGGGTTTATGTATATAGATATAATATTAAAAACATTTGGCTACACACATATATATATAAATTAGTTCTAATACACGGTATTAATGCTAATGTAAACATGATAATCTGTACATCACACTGAACCACAGCAATTAGAGAATTTAGGTTATCGTGTTTATTATCTAATTTCTATGGTTCAAAGCGGTGTTTAGATTATCGTGTTTATTCTCTAATTTCTATGGTTCAAAGCGGTGTTTAGATTATCGTGTTTATTCTCTAATTTCTATGGTTCAAAGCGGTGTTTAGATTATCGTGTTTACTAATTACTGTGGTTCAGGGTGGTACGTAGATTATCGTGTTTATCGTCTAATTACTGTGGTTCAGGGTGGTACTTAGGTTATCGTGTTTATCGTCTAATTACTGTGGTTCAGGGTGGTACGTAGGTTATCGTGTTTATAATCTAATTACTGTGGTTCAGGATGGTACGTAGGTTATCGTGTTTATTCTCTAATTACTGTGGTTCAGGATGGTACGTAGGTTATCGTGTTTATTCTCTAATTTCTATGGTTCAAAGCGGTGTTTAGATTATCGTGTTTATTATCTAATTGCTGTGGTTCAAAGCGGTGAATTAAGTGTGAGCTCTTTCAGATGTCAGAACAATCTAACGGTTGATGGTGTTTCAGTCTTTCTTATCTTCAAAATCGTGTAAAAGAAAGGAATGACACTTTATTACAGCTATTCTGTTAAACTGGTCAAGAACATATCGTTAGGCGTAGCTCAAGATAAAACTGACATATCAATAATCTCTTCTACTGTTTGCTGAAAATTACATTCAGTTTGATTGATCTGTCTTATTCGTGACATTCCAGAACGTTTTAGTGACGCTCGATTTCAATTTTTTTCCCGAGTGTTTACGAGTTATATCAGAAATGACGTATGCTTTCAAGAAGAACTGAATATCTTGGCGTTACTAAGAGACAAGCTATCTTGAGTACGTAATTTCATAGCTCTGTAGTTAATATTTACGTTAATATTTTACGTAGACGTTCAACTTTTTTTGTAAAGATGAATCTTCAGTTCACATCTGCCAATGGAAAACAGTCAGGTATAGGTATATGGGTTTTTAAATGGTACATGGAATACCTTAACAGTTAAGACTAAAAGCGTTCGCTACTCATTCTTGAAATAGTAAAATATGTTTCTGTGTATATGTACATTGTTTGTTTGTTGGATTTGGCGCAAAGCTTCCCGAGGAGTATCTGCTCTAGCCATTCCTAATTTTGATGTGATAGACCGGAGAAAAGGCAGATAGTCAACACCACCCACCGTTTACCAACGAATAGTGGGCTTGATCATCACATTCTAACGTCCCATGGCTGAAAGGGGTGAGTGTGTTCAATGATGAGATTCGAACCCGTGATCTGCAGCTTGTAAGTGGCATGGCCTAACCAATAGGCCATGCCAAGCCACATATGTACAATAGAATCTTTATATTTCAGTTTAAACTAGCTGCTTAATGTGGTTTATCAGTTTCCTTACAGCTACAAAAGGAGTGTACTGCTGTTAAGTTGCTAGGCCTTGTTTCACAAACTTAGTTTTCTGACATTTAATATCATTAAATTTCAACGAACTAAAGGTGCGATATGAAATTAGGTAACTGTGACATACTGGTCAAATATATTATTCTAAAAAAGCTGTTTAACAATATTTCCTTGTTTCACAAACTTAGTTTTCTGACATTTAATATCATTAAATTTCAACGAACTAAAGGTGCGATATGAAATTAGGTAACTGTGACATACTGGTCAAATATATTATTCTAAAAAAGCTGTTTAACAATATTTCCTTGTTTCACAAACTTAGTTTTCTGACATTTATTATCATTAAATTTCAACGAACTAAAGGTGCGATATGAAATTAGGTAACTGTGACATACTGGTCAAATATATTATTCTAAAAAAGGCTGTTTAACAATATTTTGCAGTTTGTTTATTCTGTTCGGACGATATATACTATTACCAGTATTGTAATAAAATCATATAATGTGAGATATTGATATTATCAGGCGAAGAAATAATTTATTAAGCCTGAAGAATGCTATGTCAAACACTTAAGCTTAGGTTTTTTGTTCGGTTTTTTTAAATTTCCAAGGCTTCCTTTGAACTTGGTAAAAACGTTTAACAAAATATTTAATAGATATATACATTTAGGTGAGTTACACAGCTGAGTAAACAAGATAATTCTATTAGATGTTTTGTTGCTGGGTTGTTTCCTTCCTGGTACATAGGACACAGCCTAATAAACATAAAAAAGTTATTTATTTCTCGGTGTATTTAACTGAATTTCATCCAACCTAAAGAATGTATTGAATTTTGTAAAGTAGCTCCATCAATTAATTTATTTCAAGCCTTTTGTTTAACAGTTTTTCATTTGCTAGGTTTCCTTAACGAATTAAAACATTCGACTTCAACGGGTAGTGCAGATTAAGGGTGATATCTTGACAAACATACTAAAGTGTGAAATTCTATATCTTGACAAACATACTAAAGTGTGAAATTCTATATCTTGACAAACATACTAAAGTGTGAAATTCTATATCTTGACAAACATACTAAAGTGTGAAATTTTATATCTTGACAAACATACTTAAGTGTTAAATTCGATATCTTGACAAACATACTTAAGTGTTAAATTCGATATCTTGAATATCTTGACAAACATACTAAAGTGTGAAATTAAAATTTCACACTTTAGTATGTTTGTCAAGATATAGAATTTCACACTTTAGTATGTTTGTCAAGATATAGAATTTCACACTTTATTGTTTTTTAATATGAAGAATTCCACAAGCGTGCTTTAGTATGTTTGATAAGATATATAATATTACATTTAATACGTTTGTCAAGATAAAAAATTTCCCAACTGTACTTTACTAAGCGGATAATGAGGGAATATTGAAACATTTTTCCCTGGATACAAGAACAGCATGCGTATCCTTTAAGACCACAGAGGGCCTATAAACGTAAAGAATTTTCTCCACACATGACGGAAGCCTTCAATAAATTTCAATGTGTATTATCAAATAGTTTTCATTTTTAATGAAGGTAATTTAGATTATTGTAAAGAAAAAACTTCTATGAAGCTCAAATCAAAAGGTTGACACTCATTTCATTAAGTCAATGTAAAACAAGTTATGAGATACAAGCCATTTCGGATCAAACAGTTTGGAATCTAATATCAACTACAAAGATCTTGCTGCTTTGAATCAAATCTATATAATGCTTCATAAGAAAATACGCAATACTAGGTGTTCTTGTACAAAATATATGTTGTATTACTAAGTGAAGTGTGCAACAATATAGAAACGGATGTCGTATTCCCGAATAAACGGTGTAATGAAAATGATTTATTTTTACCGAAAGAAAAAAATTGCAAATTACCAAACAAAACCGTGTAACAACTTATCAGTACTAGGAATAAACGACCTTATAACACCAGAAGATTGTTTTTATTTAATTAGACACTCAACAATTCGCTTTACAGCTTCTTTAGGAGCGTTCACTAAAACACAAACCGAAATCTGCCAGTACAAAACCTGGTATTATAAGGTCGTTTATTTGTAGTATACACCAATATTCACTACAGAAATTAAACAGTTAGATTGGATGGTTTAGAAGAGTGTATGCCACGACTCTAGTTTTATAAATGTACAGGATTTATGTTCCAGATATCACATTAAATATATATCGGTAAATAAAATATGTATCACCCTACTTCAACTTTTTGTGCTATGAAAAAATATTTTACATGGATATCACCGAGTTCATGCAGTGTTACTTTACACCGATTTTACATGGATATCACCGAGTTCATGCAGTGTTACTTTACACCGGTTTTACACGGATATCACCGAGTTCATGCAGTGTTACTTTACACCGGTTTTACATGGATATCACCGAGTTCATGCAGTGTTACTTTACACCGGTTTTACATGGATATCACCGAGTTCATGCAGTGTTACTTTACACCGGTTTTACACGGATATCACCGAGTTCATGCAGTGTTACTTTACACCGGTTTTACATGGATATCACCGAGTTCATGCAGTGTTACTTTACACCGGTTTTACATGGATATCACCGATTTTATGAAGTGTTACTTTACACCGGTTTTACATGGATATCACCGATTTT
>NW_013668655.1:19853-28133 GCF_000517525.1 Limulus polyphemus | reverse complement strand
CCACAACATGAGTTTCTTTCGTATCAAGTAAACTACTACAACATGATGTTTTTTTGGATGAAGTAAACTGCCACAACATGATGTTTTTTTGGATGAAGTGAACTGCCACAACATGAGTTTCTTTCGTATCAAGTAAACTACTACAACATGATGTTTTTTTGGATGAAGTAAACTGCCACAACATGATGTTTTTTACGGATCAAGTAAACTGCCACAACATGATGTTTTTTTGGATGAAGTGAACTGCCACAACATGAGTTTCTTTCGTATCAAGTAAACTACTACAACATGATGTTTTTTACGGATCAAGTAAACTACTACAACATGAGTTTCTTTCGTATCAAGTAAACTACTACAACATGATGTTTTTTGGATGAAGTAAACTACTACAACATGATGTTTTTTACGGATCAAGTAAACTACTACAACATGATGTTTTTATCGGATCAAGTAAACTACTACAACATGATGTTTTTATCGGATCAAGTAAACTACTACAACATGAGTTTCTTTCGTATCAAGTAAACTACTACAACATGATGTTTTTTACGGATCAAGTAAACTACTACAACATGATGTTTTTATCGGATCAAGTAAACTACTACAAGGCAGTTTACTTCATCCAAAAAAACATCATGTTGTAGTAGTTTACTTGATACGAAAAAACATCATGAGTTTACTTCATCCAAAAAAAACAACATGTTGTAGTAGTTTACTTGATCCGTAAAAAACATCATGTTGTGGCAGTTTACTTCATCCAAAAAAACATCATGTAGCCACAACATGAGTTTTTTTGGATGAAGTGAACTGCCACAACATGAGTTTCTTTCGTATCAAGTAAACTACTACAACATGATGTTTTTTTCGGATCAAGTAAACTACTACAGCATGATGTTTTTTTCGGATCAAATAAACTACTACAGCATGATGTTATTTTCGGATCAAATAAACTACTACAACATGATGTTTTTTCGGATCAAATAAACTACTACAACATGATGTTTTTTTCGGATCAAATAAACTACTACAGCATGAAGTTTTTTTCGGATCAAATAAACAACTACAACATGATGTTTTTTCGGATCAAGTAAACTACTACAACTTGATGTTTTTTTTGGATCAAGTAAACTACTACAACATGAGTTTCTTTCGTATCAAGTAAACTACTACAACATGATGTTTTTTTGGATGAAGTAAACTACTACAACATGATGTTTTTTTACGGATCAAGTAAACTACTACAACATGATTTTTTTATCGGATCAAGTGAACTACTACAACATGATGTTTTTATCGGATCAAGTAAGCTGCTACAACATGAGTTTTTCTGATAAACGTTACATTCTGTTCCACTGTTACATTAATTTTCTATCTGATATATTTTCATCATAATACAAGCTAACGAGATTTAATCTTGGACCACAGAGAGTGATTGTTTCAATGATTATAGACCTAGCAACACTAGTGTTGGTAACGTGGAAACACCATAACTTAAGGAACAGCTTACATCATCTTAAGATGAGACAAGTTGTTCCATATAATATTTCAACTGTTTTTTATATGCTTCAATGAGCTCGTTTCCACTTTTCCTTACTATATACACTTCATGTGGAAAGGTACTAAATAAATTACATTTTAACTCCAAGCTGGACGTATGGTACTTACAGTGGGAATATAACGTTCAAATTCAAGGTTTTTTGTAACAAACATTTGTAGAATATTTAGTTGTTTATAGATTGTATGTCAATTACGTTATTGATCTGAAGTGTTTGAAACTAGAACGTACTTGAAGTGAAAAATCTACAATTGTAATCCCTTTTATCACAAGAAAGTAACGCTGTTCCTGTAATGTAAGCACTAAAACTTAACACTATAACTCAGCACAAACTACGTTCGGTTAGGTCATTTTGTATTTCAATTTTCTTTTTATGTATTTCTATACTGGAACACAAGGTTATTTAAAACCGAGAATTATCATAAAATGATTACTTTTGTCTATTTGGTTTTTAAATATTCTCTCAGTCATGAGCACAACATAATTTATTTCGGGTGTGGCCTTGATATCGATTTACTAATGCTCCCTAGCTTCCACCTCGAACGCAAACATAATATAAAATGGCTGCCGATGTTCGCAGTAGTTGGTTTTGTAGAGTGAAAACCCATAGATGGCACCACTAGTTTGCGTGTATAAAAAAACTTTAGGACTATTTAACCACTGACAAATATAATGATAAATCACAAGGTATAATTTACGATACCAAAGGACAACAAAGGAGTTTTCTGCATGACAGAACTATATCATTGTTGAACGTATAAGCTTTGTTAAAATCCTTATATAATATTAGTAGGTTTCTATTAGTTCTGTATAAATTAGATAACAATTTAGAGAATAATCTCCATTATTGCTATTACACGAATAGATAATTGAAAACACTTGATGAAAACCTCGGCTGCTTAACCTACGTCATTCTTATAAACAGAAAGCCTTAATAACACATCTCTGTAACAAATAAAACAAAGAATAGATTGAAATTACCTGAACAATCACCAACTGACAGATCTGTTAAACTGGATTTTATTTACACTTGTAGGATTTTACAGTTATATGGTTCACAGTACTTTATGAAACCAGTTCATAGAAGAAATACCTTATTGTCAAAACCACATTTGAACACTCTACCTTTCTTGCCATATTATTTTAGTACAATGTATGGTGTGATACCACAGCAAGTTGCTTTGTACACTATATAGAAATATACATAGTTGTATACTATATAGAAATATACATAGTTGTATACTATATAGAAATATACATAGTTGTACACTATATAGAAGTAAACATAGTTGTACACTATATAGAAATATACATAGTTATACACTATATCTATATAGTGTATAACTGTGTATATCTCTAGATATACATAGTTATACACTATATAGAAATATACATAGTTATACACTATATAGAAATACACATATTTGTACACTATATAGAGATATACGCAGTTGTACACTATATAGAAGTAAACATAGTTGTACACTATATAGAAATATACATAGTTGTACACTATATAGAAATATACACAGTTATACACTATATAGAGATATACACAGTTATACACTATATAGAAATATACATAGTTATACACTATATAGAAATATACATAGTTGTACACTATATAGAGATATACACAGTTATACACTATATAGAGATATACATAGTTGTACACTATATAGAGATATACATAGTTATACACTATATAGAAGTATACATAGTTATACACTATATAGAAATATACATAGTTATACACTATATAGAAATATACATAGTTATACACTATATAGAGATATACATAGTAGTACACTATATAGAAGTAAACATAGTTATAAATGTAAGTGTAAAATAAATAACTGTATGTACAGATGAAATAATGTCTCAATTCTCAAGCTCAAATTCAAAAACTTGTAATAGTATATTTATCGGAATACAGGCAAACAATGTTCTAAATTAATTGCTTTCAACAAAACGCGTTTTTAAAGTTTGTAGTGTAAACTAGAGAGTTGTATTTATTGTTAAAAACGTTTCGCCGTTACGGCTCCATAGGGGCAAGTAGAACAGTCGCTAACTGGTTTAGTTTGTTTGCTTTTAGAGCAAAGATACATTGTGCTATCTACTGTGTTCACCGCGGGAAGTCGAACCCCGGATTTTATAGTAGCAATTCCGTAAACTTACCGCTGTCCCATCGGGTAAAAATTTAGGCTTAGACAAAGGAGTTCGAGCCTATGTAATTTGGTGGACTTCACGCGAGAATATATAAACATAATTATTGTAATATTATATTGGCATACCTTGTGAAGTTAAAAGTACATGCAAACAGATAAAATTATACTATTTAAAACACACATAAAATATATTCATACAATAAGTAAATACAAACAGTAATCATTAAAAATTCCGGAGTGATTTCTTGTTTAACTGCGGCTTATTTTTTGAAGTACTTCTTTGCCTTTCCTATTTAAAAGCTTGTGACAGTAAGTAAAAATGTTTGCTGTTATCAATATCAATTATTCCCTATTTGTCAACTTTACTGTCTAATGTTTGAAGGTATGCGTTAATTCTATCCCTAACTGTTTACATGTCAAACTATCTACTACATTCTTGTGGTTACACTTACCTCTTGAACCTAATTTAGAACCTGCACATTTTTGCGGGTTTATTGCATGTTTTGGGTTTAAAGACTGGTCTTACTAACTACTGTTCAAAGTTCTAACCGGTTTCTCTGTAACTCTGAGGTCAAGACCTGATTTTATATATGTCTGTTTAATACGAGCTCAAATCTTAGGACTAAGATACAGTTTAACAAAATTCGCGTGAATTTGTTTTTCAGGTGGTAATGTATGTAATAACAGTGTGCAGTATAACGGTGTGTATCTAATAACAGTGTGCAGCATAACAGCATGCATGATAATGATGTGCAGTATGACAGTGTGTATGATAATGATGTGCAGTATGGCAATGTGTATGATAATGATGTGCAGTATAACAGTGTGTATAATTATGATGTGCAGTATAACAGTGTGTATAATAATGATGTGCAGTATAAATAGCTACTTGTTGATCACTAAAGTCCTATTTATATAGATTTATCATGTTTATATCGAGTTATCATATATATATTTGATTAAGCGTTTACGATGATAATGTTACTTCGAACATGGATGATGATTATTCTTGTTTTGAAAATATATTTAGGCAAGAACATAAGAAACCCTTAACGTCACTAAATTAGCAGAAAACTGGTGATACGTCACAATCCCAGCAGACGTGTCACTGTCTATATTTTGACCTCTATAACAGAAAAAAAGGAAAAAAACACTACTGAAAAAATACTATGGCGTTAGGTAGTGGAACAAAATTTACTTAAGTTGTAAGGCTTTATTAATTTCATCTTTGTAAACAAATTTCTTGTGTTTTTTCTTTTCATTCTTTAGAATCAGTACCCTTATGATGAAGTGCATTTTGGGTTGATTTAACGAAAGTTGGAATGTAAAGGAAAAACAAAACATCGTAGTTTGGATTAGTACTTACTGGAAGTTCCCATGTTATTCCCGAAGAGTTTCATATTTGGTTCATATCTTATGTAAACCAAGGACAAATGGAAATCTGACAGAATCTCATGTTTAATTGATATCTTTTGGATATCAAGGTGAAATGCTAGTCCGGAAAATCTCATAGTTGGTTGGAATTTTACAAAAACCAAGGTCAAATATTAATCTGGAAAAAAATCTCTTATTTGGTTGGAATTTTATAAAAACCAAGGTCAAATGTCAATCCGGAAAAAAAATCTCATATTTGGTTGAAATTTTATAAAAACCAAGGTCAAATATCAATCCGGATAAAAATTTATTTTAGGTTGGTATAATATAAAAATCAAGGTTAAATTTGAATCCGGGAAAACCTCATGTTTGATACTCCACAAAACTAAGGTGAATTTGTTGATATTTAATACCGAGGTCAGATTACTATCCGTAAAAACATGATATTTGGTTGGTACCCAATAGAAGTTATAAAAGTCAGGGTGCATCAAGTTTTTTGACTAATAATACGGACTAGGAGCTGGGTGTTGAAGGTGTTTGTTCTTCCCGGACTAGGATCTGGGTGTTGAAGGTGTGTGTTCTGCCCGGACTAGGAGCTGGGTGTTGAAGGTGTTTCTTCTGCCCGGACTAGGAGCTGGGTGTTGAGGGTGTTTGTTCTGCCTGGACTAGAATCTGGGTGTTGAAGGTGTTTGTTCTGCCCGGACTAGTAGTGGGTGTTGAGGGTGTTTGTTCTGCCCGGACTAGAATCTGGGTGTTGAAGGTGTGTGTTCTGCCCGGACTAGGAGCTAGATGTTGATGGTGTTTGTTCTACCCAGACTATGAGCTGGGTGTTGAATGTGTTTGTTCTGCTCCATTCTCGGTAGAATTACTGTTAATTATTTCTGTATTAATCGCTACTATTACTTTAACGTCCAATTTTTCTTTCATCTCAGGTAGTCTGAGGACTTCTAACGCTAAAACTCGGTGAGCGTGAACACAGATAGCACACAACTTTTCCTCTTGTCATATTAATTGTATGTAAGGTGTTTCTGTTTATGTAGTTTTCACAATTCTTTGAAATAAAAAAGCTGACACATTAAGAGAGTAGAAATCTAGCAATATTTTTAACGTAGCACAACAGAGTAGAGATCCAGCAATATTTTTAAGTTATCACAACAGAGTAGAGATCCAGCAGTATTTTAACGTAGCACAACAGAGTAGAGATCCAGAAATATTTTTAACGTAGCACAACAGAGTAGAGATCCAACAATATTTTAAACGTAGCACAACAGAGTAGAGATCCAGCAATATTTTTAACGTAGCACTTGCTGGATCTCTACTCTGTTGTGCTACGTTAAAAATAAACAGAGAGAGATCCAGCAATATTTTTAACGTAGCACAACAGAGTAGAGATCCAGCAATATTTTTTAACAACAGCCTAGAAAATATTCAACCGATACTTATCCTAAATAACGAAACAAGAAGCTACAAAAATCATAGTAGTTTTAAAATAATGTTTTGTTTTACGTAGTTTCATACAGCTTATAACAATGTATACACATCGTGTTCTGAGAGTTTGTTGAGATATTATATAAGAATTACTTTGTAGGTAGTTTCATACATCTTACAACAATATACACATATTGTTCTGAGAGTTTGTTGACATATTATATAAGGATTAATTTGTAGGTAGCTCCATACATCTTACAACAATATATTCACATATTGTTCTGAGAGTATGTTGACATGTTATATAAGGATTAGTTTGTAGGTAGCTCCATACATCTTACAACAATATATTCACATATTGTTCTGAGAGTATGTTGACATGTTATATAAGGATTAGTTTGTAGGTAGTTCCATACAGCTTATAACAATATACACATATTGTTCTGAGAGTTTGTTGACATATTATATAAGGATTAGTTTGTAGGTAGTTCCATACATCTTACAACAATATACACATATTGTTCTGAGAGTTTGTTGACATATTATATAAGGATTAATTTGTAGGTAGTTTCATACATCTTACAACAATATATACACACATATTGTTTTGAGAGTTTGTTGACATGTTATATAAGGATTTGTTTGTAGGTAGTTCCATACATCTTATAACAATATACACACATCTTGTTCTGAGAGTTTGTTGACATATTATATAAGGATTAGTTTGTAGGTAGTTTCATACAGCTTACAACAATATACACATATTGTATAAGGATTAATTTCTAGGTAGTTTCATACATCTTACAACAATATATACACACATATTGTTTTGAGAGTTTGTTGACATATTATATAAGGATTTGTTTGTAGGTAGTTCCTTACATCTTATAACAATATACACACATCTTGTTCTGAGAGTTTGTTGACATATTATATAAGGATTAGTTTGTAGGTAGTTTCATACAGCTTACAACAATATATACACACATATTGTTCTGAGAGTTTGTTGACATATTATATAATGATTAGTTTGTAGGTAGTTTCATACAGCTTATAACAATATACAAATCTTGTTCTGAGAGTTTATTAACGTCTTATGTAAGGATTAGTTTGAGATTTCTCACATGTATTTTTCGAACTTTAAGTTGAAACATAGAGAATAAAACAAAGATCCTTAGAATGATTAGTGATTAGTATTATAAAAACCAGTTTAAAGTTACTCGAATAATTTTGTATTTCCGGCAAATTTGATAGGCAGTGCTATAAATGACAAAACCAGAAGACGAATAGGTGGGTTTGTTTCTTTGTTTATTCTAGCGCAAAGCTACACACTGGAATATCTGCACTATGTCCACCATGAGGAGCGAACCTTGAATCCCTAAAGCTTACCCCTGAACCAGTGAGGAGACATGCTTTGAATATTAATTCATAACAATATGTTTTAACAAACTGATACTAAATGTTACAGGTTGTGGTAAGCCTAAATATTTCTGTGGGATTTATTATTGCTAAAAATATTAGTGAAATATTAATCAAACGAAATAATATACCTATTTTACCATTAAATGTATAGGTTTAAAATAAGAGCTAAGCATTATAGCAGAAAAACAAACATATCAAGCCCCCCCAAAATAGTGCTTACGGTAACATTACCATAAAAATACTGTGTTTATGGTAATATTGCCGAAAAAAAAAAAAAGAAAAACAGTAGTGTGTCGTGCGGCCAAAAAAGTCTGGAAGGAGTGATAGTTTAGT
>NW_013668655.1:18038-18923 GCF_000517525.1 Limulus polyphemus | reverse complement strand
TGGTAACATTGTCAAAAAATACTGTGTTAATGGTAACATTGCCGAAAAAAAAAAAGAAAAACAGTAGTGTGTCGTGCGGCCAAAAAAGTCTGGAAGGAGTGATAGTTTAGTGATTTTGTATCTCAGACTGTGGTAATCCAAACTATCATATATTTTCAGTGGATGTGTTCTACTGGAACCTTACTTCATATAACAGATTTCATGGCAATCCATTAAGAAATACACGAGATATAACATCTCCAATTTTGATTGAGTTTCTTCCTATTTTTTTCTCCACACTAAAAGTACGCCAACTTTATTTATTAGAAAAACATACTTAACTTTGAAGTATTTTTTTTTAATTTAGTACACCGATATATCTTTACAATCTACAATTAGGTTTCAAATTTATGTCACATGTGCAAAGTTATTCAACAAAAACCGCTAAATTTTGACCAAACTTTTTGCGCACGCCTACGCTGAACGTCAAGGGATTTATTGGTCTAAAATTGTTAATAGAGTAAAGGTGGATCGTTTTTAGTTTTTGTCATTCGGATTAAACCTGGCTGATTTAGAGAAGCAAATACACGTGCAGATACAAAAGTATTCATTAGACCAAGCAAACTAGATTAGCAGTTTCTAGCTCAAGTTTTCAAAAGAATCATAAGGGTGGATGGTTATTATTCATTGCAAATTTTATGAAATTCTCCCAATTAAAGAGCGTTTAGCGTCACAAATATTAGCTTAAGCAATTGCATAAATACTGATGCTTGATAGGGCTGTATTGAGTGCATGCGGATGATGACAAAAACTGTTAATCTAGATTCCATAGCGTTACTATAATGGAAGTTATTAACACTGTTTTACACTGCAAAACTACCACCATATATTTTAAAGAATCTGGTT
>NW_013668655.1:2496-17282 GCF_000517525.1 Limulus polyphemus | reverse complement strand
CTAATGAAAAACACCTTAGGTGAAAAAACAAAGGTGGGTATTTTTGATTAGATATTAAATTTTCTTTATTCTTACTTGTTTTTTACTTTCAATATATCCCGGATTTCAAATTGGTTGGGATATTTTCTGAAATCATGATACTTCTAAACATCATACGCGTCAAATCTATGTATCTTGGAATGTCGATGGCAATTAAAATTTTAACTGTTACATATTAATCGTTCAAAAAAGAAAACAATTAAAAGCAACGCCCCCTTCAGTGGCTCAGCGGCAAGTCGGAAGGCATATAAAGCTAAAACCCGGGTATCGGTACCTGTGGTGGGCACAGCACAGATAGCCTATTGTATAGCTTTGTGCTAAATAACTAGCAAACAAACAGAACAAACGAATAAAAAGCAACATTTTGTGTAAAGCAGCAATGTATGACGAAGTATAACTGAAATTATGCACATTTTCAATGGCTTATTTACAATTTTCAAAGAATTCTTCTGATCAACTAATTTTCACATATACATTTGGTAAATTCATATTTTGAGCTATTTTTAGAAAATACAGTCATCCTCTCCACCAACAAAGATGCGTTATATTTTCCCAAACACAATTTTTCGAAGGGTGTTTAGCAGTAAGAAAATTAACAGAACTTATTTGTAGCTATAACTCCATCCCATGTAGGCTTAGTTTTAATGTCATCAATGACTAAAAGCCTACAAGCTACTTAGATTGTTACATCCAGCCCATGTAGGCCTAGTTTTAATCTCATCAATGACTGAAATCATACAAGTTACTTAGAATGTTCCATCCTGTACTTTTTATGTTAATATAACAAGATGGTAAGTATATCCTTCACGCGTCATTTGCTAGTCTAATATATTAAGACTGAAACTAAAGAATCACATTATATCAGCCATATCCGGTGCCTTAACACCATTCAACACCAATTTATGTTGAATAGTTATAACATATATTCAGGTTAAATAGTTAGCACACAAAAGTTGTAATATCTTCAAAATAAGACCCAAAACTTGAGCGCTTTCGAATAGTTGACTATACTTCTCGAGGAGAATAAAGAAGAAAGCGCTCAAGTTTTGGGTCTCATTTTGAAAATATAAAATATATTGTAAGACTTCTAAGGATTTTTAAGTGGTTCAACAAGCAGGACGTCAGGTGTCGCTCTCAAACGTAGAAAAATTTTAATATGTGTAGCATCGAAAAAAATCAGTAACTTACAAATTACCCAGTTCTATCTATCATCCAGACAGAAGTGTTCATAACATGGAAACACGTGGTTAGTCGTAGTTCAGGACTATGTGCTTTTGGAATAACGTATTATGAGCATCACTCTGTTTGATGTGAAATAAACACGTGGCAGATGGTTGTAAAGCTCAATATTATATATGATAATAATATCAGTTTTGTTAGTACTTTTATCATTATATTTCGTTAATGCTTGAACATTTGTCGTAAAAATTATTTTTTGTTACGGAAACGCTGTATCAAATACCAAACCAATCATTTGAATTATTTTTGAGACATTAAAAAGTTTTAAATAAGCAAATTAATGATTTTATAATGCCCCGAAAAAACAATGACAAAATAAAAACGGACATCTAGCTTTACCTGCATCTGACTATGATCATGAGGGCTATGTCGAATCCATGTTTTTACCAAGTCAAGATGACTCCTTTAGATAACACTACGATCATGAGGGCTATGTCGAATCCAGGTTTTTAACAAGCCGATATGACTGCATTAGATAACACTACTATTACGAGGGCTATGTCGAATCCATGTTTTTACCAAGTCAAGATGACTCCTTTAGATAACACTACGATCATGAGAGCTATGTTGAATCCAGGTTTTTACCAAGCCAACATGACTGCATTAGATAACACTAAGATCATGAGGGCTATGTCAAATCCAGGTTTTTACCAAGTCAAGATGACTCCTTTAGATAACACTACAATCATGAGCTATGTCGAATCCAGGTTTTTACCAAGCCAATATGACTGCATTAGATAACACTACTATCACGAGAGCTATGTTGAATCCAGGTTTTTAACAAGTCAAGATGACTCCTTTAGATAACACTACGATCATGAGGGCTATGTCGAATCCAGGTTTTTAACAAGACAAGATGCCTGTATTAGATAACACTACGATCATGAGGGCTATGTTGAATCCAGGTTTTTAACAAGACAAGATGCCTGTATTAGATAACACTACGATCATGAGGGCTATGTTGAATCCAGGTTTTTAACAAGTCAAGATGCCTGTATTAGATAACATTACGATCGTGAGGTCTATGTTGAATCCAGGTTTTTAACAAGTCAAGATGCCTGTATTAGATAACACTACGATCATGAGGGCTATGTTGAATCCAGGTTTTTACCAAGTCAAGATGACTGCATTAGATAACACTACGATCGTGAGGGCTATGTTGAATCCAGGTTTTTAACAAGTCAAGATGCCTGTATTAGATAACACTACGATCGTGAGGGCTATGTTGAATCCAGGTTTTTAACAAGTCAAGATGACTGTATTAGATAACACTACGATCATGAGGGCTATGTTGAATCCAGGTTTTTAACAAGTCAAGATGACTCCTTCTCCTCTTTTGAACCCTTTCGACACAAATGAGGCGCTCGAGGTACATTCAAACGAAGGACACGAAGAACACGAGCTTATCAACAGACGGACCGCGGGAAAACCTGTTCGGCAAGCTCCTTGCACAACCCTTTGTTTCCACCGCCGCGTCGCTGTGAATGAGAACGTTATGTCTCACTATAGATACATAATATATACCGGTTGTTCCTTTTTCGTGTATGCTAGCACACCATCTGCTAGGCCTTTTATCAAAACAACTCTTTTTTTTCCCCCTCTGTCATCCGCTTTCTTACCAGTGGAGCAAAAGGTATAGAAGGGGTGTAAAGTTCCTCTTGTTAACATTTTTTTTTTATTCTGATGGCGCGAACGGGGTATGTAAATATCTCGCCGTTCCTTAAAGGGGAACATTTGGGGAAACAGCCTCATTTTTATATATATGTACGCATCATAATATATCAAAACTCTGTAGTTAATCAGCGTACAAAGCATCAGTAATTAAGTGACTTGAGAAAACTTTGTGTGACTTTTATTAGACGTTTTGGTTAATTGTTTATAAAATATTGTTCGGGAATGAGTGAGACTTTTTAATGAGCTTTAAACCTGGCTGACCCAATTTAATTTACAAGTTTTTACGATCAATAAACAAAGTCGTAAAATGGTTCTCCATATTTTACTCGTTGACTCACAATTCTCCATCTTTGTTTAAAACACTACTTATTTCCCCCCTTCCCCCAAAGGCGTTGGAATCGTCCCATCTTGAAATGCAAGTATCTCGCTCTAGTGATTGCTTTGTAGAGTAAATAATGCTTGGAGACGGCTTGAAAGTTGCAGTTGTTGTGCTATTATTGGTTCACGGGTATCACGTGGGATCGCTCGCGGTATGCAACTGGCTTCCAGAGAGAGCTGCATGTATTTTCCTTTTTACTGGAAGTTACAACCTGGATGAACGTCGAAGAGCAGTTAGCGTCTTGTTTTCCTATGCACAACCGCAAGTGAATTTTTCAAGGATTGACGTAAACCCCAAGAGCGGGAAAAAGATGGAGAGACACGGACTGACAAGACAAGATGTTTTACCGGAAACCGTAGAGAATCTTATGATACCACATGAGCTAATAGAGTCGTAACAGAATTAGTTAGAAGATAACCGGATAACGAATCTGGTCGAGAAGCAGATTATTTTAAGAAGAAAACGTTGGACAGGTAAACGTGGATTTAGTCGTGTGAAAAACAGTGTGGACAGCTTCTTTATTTTTAAGCACAAAACTACACAATGGGCTATCTTTGCATTGCTCACCGAGGGTATCGAAACTAGGTTTTTAGCCCTCAGAGCCATAGAGGGACAGCGTGAACAGAAAATAAATTATGAATGCAGTTAATAATCTGTGTAAGTGGAGAATGAGAGAGAACTGTTTTAGTTGAACAGTTTTATAAATAAAAACAAACCTTCCTTAAAAATGACTAATTATAGGCAATAATTCTATTTTATCTTTATCTTATATAACTGGACAATAAATCTATTATTATAAATAAAGAAGGCTGGTGAAGCAAGTGTAAATGTAACCACTGTTCTTTAATTACATTGACGTAAATGTATCGTCTGAATTTGATGATATAGTTTCCTGTATATAAGGAAAATAATCCGAAGTAATGAAATTACTCTGTAAATATTTAGTGTTTTGCGCATGTTCCACAAGCAAGCGCATGTGACAGTTAATAAATCAATGTATTGGTTTGCTTGTGATAGTTGCCCAAAGCTACATAAGGGTTGTCTTCGCTAATCGCTCCTAATTTGGAACCGATAGATTAGAGAGAAGGCAGCTAGTCCACAGTACCCACCGCCAACTCTTGGACTAATTTAACTGAATAGTGCAATTTGACTCACTCACTGCCTCAAAATGCAGAGTGAGATTTTGCAACAACGGGACGCGAACTTTGGACCCTCTGATCCGCTTCTAGCACGCTAGTCACTAGGCCAAACCGGCCTTAATGTATCGAATTATTTGGCAATGGTTGAGCATTTTCCATGTCAGTTTATGTGAAGTATTTATACAATATTTTTCATATATTATTTACATCTCTTTGAGATATGATAATGAATAAATACTTGCCCAGATTTGTGGCACCCCAACGCTAGAATCCGTGTTTCAATACCCGCGGTTGGCAGAGCAAAGTAGCTCATTGTATGGCTTTGTGCTTAAACTACAAACAAACATATTTGTGGTTGAACCATGTAGTTTGGAAAAAGATTTCTTTGAGACTTCGTGTTATTGCGCGATGTTCATTCACGTAAAACAATTCTTAACTAAATAAGTGTATATTTTTGGTATGGATGTCATTAACGACGATGGTGAAGATTATTAAACAAATAACTAAAAACTCTTTTTTTGGAAATGTTTCGAATTTGACAACTGAGTTTTTACATTCAGTCCCCTGGTGGGACAGCGATAAGTTACAACAAGGTTTCGATTCTTTAAAACAAACAAGTTATATCTAACATGAAAAAGTTGTGATGAAATTTCGATAACGTGTAAAATACGGGAAAAAGATAAGATTATAGCATCCAAAAATCCTTTGCTCCAAGAAAATAAATCCTACTTTGTTTTGTTTATCTTTGACCTAAAATCTATCCCACAATTACATTAAATATATATTTTAAAGACAAAGAAATGGGATCAGAAGAGTTTCTAATGCTTTACAGAAGATAAAGTAAATTTGTGTTCTTCATCTGAGTCCAAAAAAGGTTTAGACAGAGAATCTTAGTATGCTGTTTCAGGAAATGTTTTGGAACTATTTCAGTTTCTCAACCCAAAGGTTTAGATAACTACATCAGGTGACTTTCCAATGTTTTTTTTTTAAGACTGAAGTTATAGACAGAGTATATATATCAGGTGACTTTCCAATATATTTTTTTTTAGCCTGAAGTTATAGACAGGGTATCTCTACATCAGGTGCCTTTCCAATGGTTTTTTTATGCCTGCAGCTATAGACAGAGTATCTACATCAGGTGACTTTCCAATGGTTTTTTTTTCTTTGTCTGATGTTATAGACAGAGTATTTACATCAGGTGACTTTCCAGTGTTTTTTTTTGCCTGCAGCTATAGACAGAGTATCTACATCAGGTGACTTTCCAATGTTTTTATTACTTTTTTAAGCCTGCAGTTATAGACAGAGTATATACATCAGGGACTTTCCAATGGTTTTTCTTTCTTTGCCTGAAGTTATAGACAGAGTATCTACATCAGGTGACTTTCCAATGGTTCTTTTTTTCTTTGTTCTGATGTAATAGACAGAGTATCTACATCAGGTGACTTTCCAATGGTTTTCTTTCTTTGTCTGATGTAATAGACAGATTATCTACATCAGGTGACTTTCCAATGGTTCTTTTTTCTTTGTCTGATGTAATAGACAGAGTATCTACATCAGGTGACTTTCCAATGGTTCTTTTTTTCTTTGTCTGATGTAATAGACAGAGTATCTACATCAGGTGACTTTCCAATGGTTCTGTTTTTCTTTGTCTGATGTAATAGACAGAGTATCTACATCAGGTGACTTTCCAATGTTTTTTCCATATGTAATTATTGGCAAAGTAACCACCCCTGGTGAATTTTCAATGTTCGTTTTTTTGCCTGCTTGAAGATTTAAATAATTACCTCAGGTGACTTTTCAATTGGTTTTTCAACCCCAAGGTTTAGAATGGTTATTTCTAATGGCCTGCTGCATCTTCATTATGTTTGTTAACATCATTTCGGTCTTATGTCTGAGGTCCAAAATAATGAAACTTCCAATATTATGTTGACAAAAACTGTTTGAAAAGAAACATACAGATCCTGAGTAAACCTAATGATTTCTCAACCCTATTGATTAAGGATAATGAAATCAATATGCCGAATTTAAAAGATTATTCTGCACTTATGAAAATATTTACAAAGGTTTATATGAAAAATTAAAACCCTTCTGATGAAATATATATTAATTTTTTTTTCGCATAGTGAAACATGTTTATCATGACTGAAATATTCACGTTCTGTAAACAGAATTTTCCAGTTATTATTATTTAATTAACTGTAAATAAGTTTTGCTTTTGTAGCAGTATTGAACTGTCTTTAGGAAAGTAAAAACAGTAACATTTACATGTCCTTGAGGTCAGTCAAACGGAAACTACTTCTACAAGAAAAGAATATAAGAACATCAAAACTGGACTTCGGTTATCAAAACAACATAATTCTAGTAAAGGTTAACTCTGTCGTTATTGTAGTAATTTAACAGTTATCAAACCAAAATAATTCTAGTAAAGCTGAACTCTGTTGTTATTGTTGTAATTTAACAGTTATCAAACCAACATAATTCTAGTAAAGCTGAACTCTGTCGTTATTGTTGTAATTTAACAGTTATCAAAACAACATACTTCTAGTAAAGATGAACTCTGTCGTTATTGTTGTTAGTTAACAGTTATCAAAACAACATACTTCTAGTAAAGATGAACTCTGTCGTTATTGTTGTAATTTAACAGTTATCAAACCAACATAATTCTAGTAAAGCTGAACTCTGTCGTTATTGTTGTAATTTAATAGTTATCAAACCAATATAATTCTAGTAAAGGTGAACTCTGTCGTTATTGTTGTAATTTAACAGTTATCAAACCAACATAATTCTAGTAAAGCTGAACTCTGTCGTTATTGTTGTAATTTAACAAATATCAAAACAACAAAATTCTAGTAAAGCTGAACTCTGTCGTTATTGTTGTAATTTAACAGTTATCAAACAACATAATTCTCGTAAAGCTGAACTCTGCCGTTATTGTTGTAATTTAACAGTTTTCAAAACAACATAATTCTAGTAAAGGTGAACTCTGTCGTTATTGTTGTTAGTTAACAGTTATCAAAACAACATAATTCTAGCAAAGCTGAACTCTGTCG
This sequence comes from Limulus polyphemus, assembly GCF_000517525.1. Classification (NCBI taxonomy): domain Eukaryota; kingdom Metazoa; phylum Arthropoda; class Merostomata; order Xiphosura; family Limulidae; genus Limulus; species Limulus polyphemus. The sequence continues at coordinate 9,762 of NW_013668655.1, read as the reverse complement.
TTATTGTTGTTAGTTAACAGTTATCAAAACAACATAATTCTAGCAAAGCTGAACTCTGTCGTTATTGTTGTAATTTAACAGTTATCAAAACAACATAATTCTAGCAAAGATGAACTCTGCCGTTATTGTTGTAATTTAACAGTTATCAAACCAACATATTTAGAGTAAAGCTGAACTCTGCCGTTAATGTTGTAATTTCACAGATATCAAACCAACATAATTCTAGTAAAGCTGAACTCTGTCATTATTGTTGTAATTTAACAGATATCAAAACAACATACTTCTAGTAAAGGTGAACTCTGTCGTTATTGTTGTTAGGTTGGTTTGATAACTGTTAAATTACAACAATAACGACAGAGTTCAGCTTTACTAGAATTATGACAGAGTTCAGCTTTACTAGAATTATATTGGTTTGATAACTGTTAAATTACAACAATAACGACAGGGTTCACCTTTACTAGAATTATGTTGGTTTGATAACTGTTAAATTACAACAATAACGACAGAGTTCAGCTTTGCTAGAATTATGTTGGTTTGATAACTGTTAAATTACAACAATAACGACAGAGTTCAGCTTTACTAGAATTATGTTGGTTTGATAACTGTTAAATTACAACAATAACGACAGAGTTCAGCTTTACTAGAATTATATTGGTTTGATAACTGTTAAATTACTACAATAACGACAGAGCTCAGCTTTACTAGAATTATGTTGGTTTGATAACTGTTAAATTACAACAATAACGATAGAGTTCAGCTTTACTAGAATTATATTGGTTTGATAACTGTTAAATTACAACAATAACGGCAGAGTTCAGCTTTACTAGAAGTATGTTGTTTGATAACTATTAAATTACAACAATAACGACAGAGTTCAGCTTTACTAGAATTATGTTGGTTTGATAACTGTTAAATTACAACAATAACGACAGAGTTCGCCTTTACTAGAAGTATGTTGGTTTGATAACTGTTAACTAACAACAATAACGACAGAGTTCACCTTTACTAGAATTATGTTGGTTTGATAACTGTTAAAGTTATTGTTGTAATTTAACAGTTATCAAACCAACATAATTCTAGTAAAGGTGAACTCTGTTGTTATTGTTGTAGTAAAATCAGAAGTTAGGTAAGTGAAACAACTTTAAGTAATTTCAAACAGTTTGAGCTTAGGAATTTATTGATAATTATAAAACTGAAAATATGTCGTTTTAGGACGAATTTTATTTTTAATTATCTCACTGAAAAAGGAAAATATTTTAACTGAAAAAGGATTATATTTTTTCTGTCTGTACAGATAGTAAACTGTAATATTTAGTGAAATATGTATCAGTTACGTTATGAATTCGTACATTTGAGAAGTTGTGGATATTTATATCATTACGAGTAAGAATAGTTTATTCATTCAACTTTTTCTTGGAAGCACGATGTTTAAGATGAAAGCTATAGGTTAAAATCCTTGCACATACAGTTCAAGAAGGGAAAACGAGGATAAAAACTACAGTGTGGAAAAGGTAGAATGTACTTTATGAAGAGAAATAACTGCAGAGAGTTAACAAAATGGCTGCCGCTTTCAATCTATTACTCTATGATGCTTACAAAAACTGCTGAAGTTGAGTTATAGCCTTATTTGAGCACCTAATTGCTATTATCGAGTGTTTCACAGCTTGTATAACAGTAGTATTATTCTGTTCTTTTACCACTTGGGAAATAATAAAAAGGAAATCTACTACTTGACAGTGAGTTCAGTTTATAAACATTTACTATTTTTATATAACGATAGTTTGTGACTTTTCATTGCACAAACATGATATCTACCAAACCAATTTCAGTAAAAATAAATAAAGAAAGAATAATCTAAATTAATATTCATGGTATGAAGGAGATCGAGTATTTATGCAACCGACAGATCTGGGTACATGTTAGTGGTGTCTGAGTTTAAAAACACCAGTTTCTTAATTATCAAAACAATACATTATATAGCTGTCTATTTTTCTTCACACTTTTAGTGGAGCCGAGCCTGACAGCTGTGTGTGTATGCGTGATATCATACTTCATGGCCTGGGACCCGTATGATGTCCTCCTTATTAATCGACGTGACCCTAGCATGTGGTGGAGTAGATTGTAGGCACATGCAGTGAGATGGGGTGAAGTTGGAAGGCATGGGTTCTGTAAGCATCCCCTTGACGTAGGTCCAGCGCTCCGGGATACATATACCGTCATAAAGGAACCATTCCAGCTTCACTGGCCCCCAAAATTAGAGAAAGTAACAAAACTGATATGATATTAACAATACATATACATTACCATTGAATTATTAAAATATAACAAATGTTTACTTATCAACCTACTTCAATAAAAGTGTTTAAATAAAAGAGGGGAACAGGTAATAATGTTGAAAATAATTAAGTATGATGTAAGGATGTCAATGTCAAAAAGTACAGAAAGAAGGTAGGTATGAATACACAAAACCATAGAAATACCTCAACATAAGTAGCCAGCAAGTACTGAGTCAATCGTACAAGCTTATGGTTATTAGCCACTGTAAGACTGTATAGCACTATTCAGTTTAAATGCTTTGATTCAAATCTGAATTCATGCAACTGACAGGAATTCAAGATTTAGATGTAGATAAAATGTATTCTTGTAAAGAATTGACTATTTATGTAGTGATTTTTTGTAAGGTTTTATGTACTCATCCCTACCATGTTTATATATTTTTGGCACATGCTATATCTATATAAATAAACATCATTATGTGAATGTTTGTGTATCTGTTCCTCATATGTTTCGACATTTCTTGATCAATCAGCACCAAACTTTACCCAGTGATATAGGATGACATGAGGAAGGTTGGACCCCTCATCTAATTTAATAACTAATTTCGTAAAAACTACCAATGTTGTACATCCCTCAACATTAGAATGAACTATGTAATCATTATTCATAGAATTTTGAAAACAGTATGTCTTTATTTTCAGTATTGGTACCTTTATGTATTTTTATTATACTTTTAATGTTTGTTATGTAAAGAAAAAAAATAGAAGCACAATTTCCTATCCTTTGTTACAAACGAGTTTTTATTTAACCCGTCCAACAGATGAGTACTCCAGCTATTATATTATGAAGTAGTAACACATGCTATACATATTATAGCGAGAGTAGTAACACATGCTACATATATTATAGTTAATGTAGTAACACATGCCACATATATTATAGTTAGAGTAGTAACACATGTTATACATATTATAGTTAAAGTAGTAACACATGCTACATATATTATAGTTAGAGTAGTAACACATGCTACATATATTATAGTTAGAGTAGTAACACATGCTACATATATTATAGTTTAGAGTAGTAACACATGTTATACATATTATAGCGAGAGAAGTAACACATGCTACATATATTATAGCGAGAGAAGTAACACATGTTATACATATTATAGTTAAAGTAGTAACACATGCTACATATATTATAGTTAAAGTAGTAACACATGCTACATATATTATAGTTAGAGTAGTAACACATGCTATACATATTATAGTGAGAGATGTAACACATGCTACATATATTATAGTTAAAGTAGTAACACATGCTATAGATATTATAGCGAGAGAAGTAACATATGCTACATATATTATTCTTAAAGTAGTAACACATGCTATACATATTATAGCGAGAGAAGTAACACATGCTACATATATTATAGTTAGAATAGTAACACATGTTATACATATTATAGCGAGAGTAGTAACACATGCTACATATATTATAGCGAGAGTAGTAACACATGTTATACATATTATAGTTAAAGTAGTAACACATGCTACATATATTATAGTTAGAGTAGTAACACATATTATACATATATTATAGTTAAAGTAGTAACACATGCTACATATATTATAGTTAAAGTAGTAACACATGTTATACATATATTATAGTTAAAGTAGTAACACATGCTACATATATTATAGTTAAAGTAGTAACACATGCTACATATATTATAGTTAAAGTAGTAACACATGTTATACATATAGTTAAAGTAGTAGTACAGACAGATTTATTGGATATAAATTGCAAATTTTTCACTTTCTTACATAATATTAAGTATAGGGTTGAATGAGTTTGTGTTGTTCGTGTTTCATGTCTTGCTGTTACTGAGCTGCGAAACTATTGCATGACTTACTTAGCGTGTAATGTAAACATGCGTTTAAAACACCGATTAAATTTTGTGCTGGAGCCTTAATCAATACACATTTGACTGGACCAAACGATGATTTGTTTATTTTTTAAGAAAGTTTTTAGGAGGTGTAAAAATGAAAGAAATCGAGTTGCCAATACAAACATCAGTCATGGTAACAAACAACATCAGTCATGGTAACAAACATCATCAGTCATGGTAACAAACAGCATCAGTCATGGTAACAAACATCATCAGTCATGATAACTAACAGCATCAGTCATGATAACTACCAGCATCAGTCATGGTAACAATCAGCATCAGTCATGGTAACAAACATCATCAGTCATGGTAACAAACAGCATCAACCATGGTAACAAACATCATCAGTCATGATAACTAACAGCATCAGTCATGATAACTACCAGCATCAGTCATGGTAACAAACAGCATCAGTCATGGTACAAACAATATCAGTCATGGTAACTAACAGCATTAGTCATGGTAACAAACAGAATCAGTCATAGTAACAAACAGCATCAGTCATGATAATAAACAGCATCAGTCATGGTAACAAACAGCATCAGTCATGATAACAAACAGCATCAGTCATGGTAACAAACAGCACTTTGGATGAAACAACTGGGCTAAGATATGGCCTGACTTATAATATAATAAGCAGATGTTTCTGAAGAAGTCTAGAATATTTTGTGGGTATATACAGATGAATTAAATCTCACATCAACATCATGTAGGATGAGTAACTTAGAACATTCAGAAATATTAATTAAAGAAACTAAAAACTGACCAAATCAAACTAAGACATGCAAAACATGACAATATTAAACAACAACGACATAAATCTGTCATCCAAACTTGCCAGATCACAATCAGACACAATAATATTAAACAACAAAAGACAGAAACCTGTAATCCAAACTGACCAGATCACAATAAGACACAATAATATTAAACAACAAAAGACAGAAACCTGTAATCCAAACTTGCCAGATCACAATAAGACACAATAATATTAAACAACAAAAGACAGAAACCTGTAATCCAAACTGACCAGATCACAATAAGACACAATAATATTAAACAACAAAAGACAGAAACCTGTAATCCAAACTGACCAGATCACAATAAGACACAATAATATTAAACAACAAAAGACAGAAACCTGTAATTCAAATCCACGGTAACAATTATTTATACAAGTAATAAAAAAGTTTTGAAAGTTTTCCAAAAAGAACTTTTATCTACAACTAAATGTCGAATTACTTTCATCTGAATGAATTCGGGTTTGAATAAAAGCATTTAAACTGAATAATACTGCTATAAAGTCTTACAATAGTTAATTGGTTCAGTAGCTACTTATGCATGGTTTTGTGTATTCATCTCTACCTCGTTCCTGTACTTTTTTGGCATTGCTATCCCTGCAGCATCCGTATTTGATTTTTTCACTACTTGTTCCCCTGTTTTTTTAAAACAGTACCAATGAATATTTTACAATGAATGCCAGTTGCTATGAAAGCAGCAGTTTTTGCCTGGCGTGATGAGTTGTCTGGATGGACATCATCTGTTGAAGTTAGTGGAACGCTATACTGATTCTGCACTCCCCAAGTTAAAATACAAAATTTTGATGTGTAAATCATCTCAAACATTGGTGGGCTAGTCCTTCTGACGCCAGAATCATAATAATCACAAGAACACTTGGCTGTTACGTAACTCGCTGGTTCTCTACTTTAGCGATGTTTTTTTTTTTGGCTAAACTGAATGTCTTAATAGCTTTTGAAAACCCCGATAACGTAAGTTAGGTGTTTATAAAAGTTTCTTAGTTTGTTATAAGAAATATTTGAGACTATGATGCGTCGGCCATGTTTTTCCGGGCCTATCTCTACATACTAAACACTACCGTGCTTAGCGATGTGCTGATAAATGAGGTATATAAGAAAGGGATTCACAGTGTAGGGATGATTATTGTTACTGGTCAACTAATAAGGAAAGGAGCGGAAATAATAAATACAACAATCTTGTTATACACAGTTTAGTTCATGCTGTTATAATAAGATATTTGGTGCCAGTTGGTGAATGTACTTATTTGTTTACTAACATCACATTATATATTATTATACATATTAGAAGTGCACATCCAGAAGACATATAACCTTTGGAACTAAAATACTTCACCTTCAAAGGGTAATATATCTCTAAAGGCTTTAAGTTTTAGTAGGAACATGCATTCCAAAAATGTCTCTGGATAAAAGTTACACTAGGTGGCGCTATAAGACTGATAAATAATGAATCATACAAAGTTTGAATTTGGTTTAAAAAGTTACAATAGGCAACTAGTAAAACTTATAGATACGGGAAAAGACAGCCTATTGTGACTCTACAATTTCTATTAAAATAACAGGCGACTAAGTACAACTTATAGATACGGGAAAAGACAGCCTATTGTGACTCTACAATTTCCACTTATATAAGAGATGACTAAGTACAACTTGTAAGTTGTACTTAGTCAGGCTGTCTTTTCCCGTATCTAGTTATGACTCTACAATTTCACTTATATAAGAGATGACTAAGTACAACTTATAGATACGGGAAAAGACAGCCTGTTATGACTCTACAATTTCTATTAAAATAACAGGCGACTAAGTACAACTTGTAGATACGGGAAAAGACAGCCTGTTATGACTCTACAATTTCTATTAAAATAAGAGGCGACTAAGTACAACTTGTAGATACGGGAAAAGACAGCTTGTTATGACTCTACAATTTCCACTTATATAAGAGGTGACTAAGTACAACTTATAGATACGGGAAAAGACAGCCTATTGTGACTCTACAATTTCCACTTATATAAGAGATGACTAAGTACAACTTATAGATACGGGAAAAGACAGCCTGTTATGACTCTACAATTTCCATTTAAACAAGAGGCGACTAAGTACAACTTATAGATACGGGAAAAGACAGCCTATTGTGACTCTACAATTTCCACTTATATAAGAGATGACTAAGTACAACTTGTAGATACGGGAAAAGACAGCCTATTGTGACTCTACAATTTC
>NW_013668655.1:0-2486 GCF_000517525.1 Limulus polyphemus | reverse complement strand
GACTAAGTACAACTTATAGATACGGGAAAAGACAGCCTATTGTGACTCTACAATTTCTATTAAAATAAGAGGCGACTAAGTACAACTTGTAGAAACAGGAAAAGACAGCCTGTTATGACTCTACAATTTATATTAAAATAAGAGGCGACTAAGTACAACTTATAGATACGGGAAAAGACAGCCTGTTATGACTCTACAATTTCTATTAAAATAACAGGCGACTAAGTACAACTTGTAGATACGGGAAAAGACAGCTTGTTATGACTCTACAATTTCCACTTATATAAGAGGTGACTAAGTACAACTTATAGATACGGGAAAATAACATCCCAAGCCGTAAATTATCAGATTTTGTTCGTTGTTTTCTTATAATTAAGAACAACAAATGCCTTATGACACTGAATATGATCAGAAGCTGATGTATGATAGCTATTGTTGTAGTAAGAATTGTTTTTTATATTACTGTTAGATTGGTTTGGTTTGTTTTGAATTTCGCTACACGAGGGCTATCTGCGCTAGCCGTCCCCAATTTAGCAGAGTAAGACTAGAGGGAAGGCAGCTAATCATTACCAGCCACCGCCAACTCTTGGGCTACTCTTTTACCAACGAATAGTGCGATTTACCGTCACATTATAACTTTTCCACGACTGAAAGGGCGAGCATGTTTGGTGGGACGGGGATTCGAACCCGCGAACCTCAGCTTGCGAGACATGCGCCCGAACCACCTGGCCATGCCAAACCTTTTTGAAGAGAGAGAGACAAGAGAAAAGGAAACAACTCTAGCTAGCGAGAAGAAACAAATAATGAGACATACAGTAAAATATGGCTTTGAAACAAACTGTACCATGTCTAGTCTTTGCTGGGTAAAACTCCCGATTCTCAACGTGCATGTGGGAAACATATAGAAACAAAAAAGGAGGGATATCAATGCATAAGCTGAATATTTTATTTGAAGCGACGTTTCGGGCAACGTTATAAGAACGTTCAACCCTTCTTCAGCCTGCTGCTCACTATACCATTTTAAGTTTATGACATTGTTCTTGATACACCGAAAGTCTGAGAATCAAATTACTATATTGGTGTTCAGTCGTATTTATCAATAATTGTTTTCCAGTTTAACTATAGTCATTGAAAAATATAACAAGTTTTGGGGTTAGAAATAAAGTAGATAACAGCTTTATTCTTAATGTTTATTAATATATACGAAACAAATAAAAATACATTGATTCAAATCTGTAAAAATTATAGTAAATCCATAAAAAATAATGTATTTTTTTTTGTTACAATGTCCCTCGGTGGGTCAGCGGTAAGTTTACGAACACAGCGCTGAGGTCCGGGGTTCAATTCCCCGTGGTAGACAGATTGAAGAGAGCTCTTTGTGTAGATTTCTACTAAGGAAAAATATAATAAACATAAGTTATTATTATCTTTATTTTTCAAATTATTTTATCAATTCTGTTACAACCTGCTACATGCTACTATTAAAATTTAAGATTTTATTTCTGTGAGACTTAATACTTTAACAAGTAAAAACTTGACTATATAATCTGTAGCTAATTTTATAAGCACAATAAAATAAAGCAACACTTGGTCTATAGTACCAGTTTAAGAAAAAAATACAGAAGCTTACAGAATCGTCAACAACAAAAACTTACTTTACTGAAAATATTTACACAACAGAAAATTAAATATGTTGGGTTTCTAAATTACATAATGTGTAAGACTGATTAACTATATGCTAATTTAACTCCCATTGGTCTGTAAGATGGGAATTACTCCCACCCTATTGTGTTCACATTATTGTACAAATGTTGGCAACCACCCCCAAAAATCCCTTTTAATCTTGTCCATAACTCTTTCTTACTATGTCACATTTCACAAAACGTATACATTAAGTGGTCATATTCTATGTCCAGTTACTGACTAGCTCATCGGAAGTGTCATCGATGACAGCATCCTGAACACCTTTAGATGTGAACCAGTGTAACTTGATTCACGGACAGCACATTATTGACGCGGTGTTTGTGTAGCATCGTGAACACCTTCAGGTGTGAACCAGTGTAACTTGATTCACGGACAGCACATTATTGACGCGGTGTTGGTGTAGCATCCTGAATACCTTTAGATGTGAACCAGTGTAATTTGATTCATGAACATCACATTATTGACGCGGTGTTGGTGTAGCATCCTGAATACCTTTAGATGTGAACCAGTGTAATTTGATTCATGGACATCACATTATTGACGCGGTGTTTGTGTAGCATCCTAAACACCTTCAGGTGTGAACCAGTGTAATTTGATTCATGGACATCACATTATTGACGCGGTGTTTGTGTAGCATCCTGAACACCTTCAGGTGTGAACCAGTGTAATTTGATTCATGGACATCACATTATTGACGCGGTGTTTGTGTAGCATCCTGAACACCTTCAGGTGTAAACCAGTGTAATTTGATTCATGGACATCACATTATTGACGCGGTGTTT
>NW_013668654.1:151912-152863 GCF_000517525.1 Limulus polyphemus | reverse complement strand
ACACCTTTAGCACTGATTAAACACTTTTAGCTTATTTTAGTGTTTAAAATGATCTGTATGTGTTATAATAGCAGTAATTGTTCGTTTGCAATGTTCTCACCACACATAAAAGTTTCAATTTGCAAATACTATACTACTCTTTAGTGCAATATAATATCGCACAACTCCCCCCCCCCGCCCCGTACTGGGGTAATTATGCAAGACACAGATTTTACTTTCTTTCTCATACTGGAGTACTACATATAATACACGATCTTCCCTGCCATACTGACGTAACACACGCAATATACAGATTTTACTTTCTTTCTCATACTGGAGTACTACATATAATACACGCTCTTCCCTGCCATACTGGCGTAACACACGCAATATACAGATTTTACTTTCTTTCTCATACTGGAGTACTACATATAATACACGATCTTCCCTGCCATACTGGCGTAACACACGCAATATACAGATTTTACTTTCTTTGCCACGTGGGGGTGACACAGGCAACAAGTAATGCTCGGATTTTCGTTTTGTTCTTCTTGTCAAATACAAAATTAAGGATTGGCAGAAAGTTTGAAATTCGTGGTTGGACTGTCCCTGATTATTTTCAGTATTCAAAACCACAGGTGTGATTATGTTTGTTGGAAAATTGCCCATCAGATTAACCTGACGAAACATTATCTTTTCTTTATTGTTTTCCTTACATTTAAACAATTGCTATGAATTTCCCTTCATAACACGAACCGGAATTTCTTGTTTCTTGAAGTTTCGGTAACGTTGGGATCATCTTGTATCGAGTAATACAACCACAGGAGTGACAAATAATATTAGACCACGTTTTCCACCTCGCGAATGTGTAACTACCTTTTCTATAAGGACAAAAGTTGATTTGCCAAGTGAAACTTAGTGTATTAGTGTACGCTAAAAAGTATGACTACATCATAAAAACAAAACTTACTA
>NW_013668654.1:148296-150871 GCF_000517525.1 Limulus polyphemus | reverse complement strand
GCTTTGCGCGAAATTCCAAAACAAACAAACACTGTTATTAAGGCTAAACACCCTTCAACGAAATGTGCTGAACCACCGTTGACACTTACGAACGTTCAAAACATTTCCATAAACTTCTTTAATATTCTTTGGGGCTACAGAGGTGTTGTTTCACTTCTTGTATTCAAACAGCATTACATGTCGAATGTGTGTCTCGTCGTGTGCCATCATTATATGGGATTAGAGCATACTAAACTTTACACATTATATAGGCTACACTAACGTGACGTTTAGGCAGTTCATTTAACTATTATACGTAATGTACGTTTTCTGGGAGGTGGTTAATGAAAGTGTTCCAAAACGCGACATTAATTTCTTGACGACCTAATATTTCTGTTAATAAAAACATGAAGTCTACATGAGGTTTAAATTTGTAAAACACCAAACAAAATAACTCTCATGTTCACACCATAAACAAAAAAGAATACCCAATACAAGGCTGTTCTGTGTATGTTATTATATTAGATTGTACTACGAAAGTTTCTGCTGTCAAAACGAGAAAGCTTTTAGACCTAACACGTTTGATAAGAATGAAAGGTCTGCACGTGTTTTGTTATCACATTGGTCTTAGTTAGAACATACGAAAACTTAAAACCAGAATCAGTAGAACCAATATTAAATTGTTCAGAATCCCATGTGTTTAGTACCCACAACGAATCAGCCTTAGAACACCATTGATTAGAAGCCCGTGTGTTTAGTACCCACAACGAATAAGCCTTAGAACACCATTGATTAGAAGCCCATGTGTTTAGTACCCACAACGAATCAGCCTTAGAACACCATTGATTAGAAGCCCATTTGTTTAGTACCCACAACGAATCAGCCTTAGAACATCATTGATTAGAAGCCCATGTGTTTAGTACCCACAACGAATCAGCCTTAGAACACTATTGATTAGAAGCCCATGTGTTTAGTACCCACAACGAATCAGCCTTAGAACACCATTGATTAGAAGCCCATGTGTTTAGAACCCATAACGAATCAATCTTGGAGCACCAGTGTTCAAAATCCCTAGTGTTTAGTATTGATAACGAATCAGCCTTGGAGCACCATTGTTCAGATTCCCTTGTGTTTAATACCCATAATGAAACAGCCTTGAAACACCATTGTTCAGAATCCCATGTGTTTGGTATCCATAACGAAACAGCCTTGGAGCACCATTGGTGAGAATCCCACGTGTTTGGTACCCGTAATGAATGGGCCATCTGGTAATGGTTATAGAGACACGGTATACCTGTTTGATACAAGTGTCAGATATTGCACATGTGTTTCAACTTCATTATATATACATATCGTATTCTCTAACGTTGAAACATATTCCTAAAGGTACAGTAGCACAGATAATATAAAATTTTTATAGTAAATAAAATAACTCGGGCGCATATTTTGGAAAATCTTCTCAAATTAAATAAAATATATTATTTTTTATTTAAGGGGAAACGAATAAATATGTTTTAAAAAACCTTGTAGATATTTACATACTTATCTCTAAATAAATAAATGTTATTAAAAACAATTCAGAAACAAACTTTTTCTTTAGGAGACTTTTCTATAACAGACACAGATCATCAAAAGTATTTTACAACAGTCGTTTTGGTAATAGCCATAGATAAACTCAAGCATTTTGTAAAAGACGTTTTTGTAACAATCATAAATCAGCACAATTATTTTGTAACAGACTTTTTATAACAGTCATAGATCAATTCAAGCATTTTGTAACGTATTTTTCCAATACTCTTAGATCAACTCAAGTCTTTTCTTCTGTTTTTTTGTTGTTGTTGTTGTTGTTGTTTAAGGACGGTAATAACTAATCAAATACGACTTTTCTTATATTAATAATAGATTAACTCAAATATTGTGTTTTTCCTAAAAGATTTCAACCAGTAACGATTGACCTTCAAACGTGTAGTAAGAATTATCTTTCTTTTAAAACCAATATTCAAGGAAGTTTAAAACTTACTCTACTCGTTCTTGGTTTTTGCTCTTTTTAATAGCAGGAAGTGGATTGTTTTTACTACAGAAAAACAATCCACTAGATTTTTAAAAAAATGAACGCATGAGGAAAGCATACTTAACAATGCCAATGCTTTTTTTTTCCGGAAGTCAGTCAGCCATCTTTTCAATTAAAGTTATCCCCAAAACGTTTCTTACGCTTATTTTCCCTCGAAGAAAAATATATTGGCCACTTCAGGCATTTTGTTTTTCTTTATTAAGTAAAAAAACAGTAAAGACTTATTTTCTGTCTTAGGACATAAAAAAATTGGAATTTCAAATTCTTGCCATTCAGGGGAGTCTCTTGACAATCGATAATTACCATCCGTGGTATTCTCTTGACAATGGAAACTTGCCATCCAGAAGAGTCTCTTGACAATAGATACTTGCCGTCCAGAAGAGTCTCTTGACAATAGATACTTGCCATCCAGAAGAGTCTCTTGACAATAGATACTTGCCGTCCAGAAGAGTCTCTTGACAATCGATACTTGCCGTCCAGAAGAGTCTCTTGACAATCGATAATTACCATCCGTGGTATTCTCTT
>NW_013668654.1:140634-147853 GCF_000517525.1 Limulus polyphemus | reverse complement strand
ATCCAGAAGAGTCTCTTGACAATAGATACTTGCCATCCAGAAGAGTCTCTTGACAATAGATACTTGCCGTCCAGAAGAGTCTCTTGACAATGGAAACTTGCCATCCAGAAGAGTCTCTTGACAATGGAAACATGCCATCCAGAAGAGTCTCTTGACAATAGATACTTGCCGTCCAGAAGAGTCTCTTGACAATAGATACTTGCCATCCAGAAGAGTCTCTTGACAATAGATACTTGCCATCCAGGAGAGTCTCTTGACAATAGATACTTGACATCCAGGGGAGTCTCTTGACAATCGATACTTGCCATCCATGGTATTCTCTTGACAATGCATACTTGCTATCCAGGGGAGTCTCTTGACAATGCATACTTGCCATCCAGGGGAGTCTCTTGACAATCGATACTTAGAAAAAATATTGTAACATTTTATGAACACAGTCTAATCCGCTTTTGGAAGTGTTTTGTCCATTTTGAATATAGTGTCCATTTAACAAAATATCCAGTATACTCATCAGTGTTCAAAGTGTACCAGTAATGAATCAAGTAATTATTTGAACTCCAAACGACGTGTATGTCTATGAGAAGTACCAGTGCTGACGGCCTAAAAATATCAGGTGTTTACCTAAAGGGTATGCTGGTGGTAGAGATGTACAAGCTATCTTAGAAGTATGTTTTGGGAAAGTTTCATTATATCCCCAAAAGTTGTATTGATAATGTATATAACACAGATAGATAAATATGACCAGAGATTCTTTGAAACTCAATACTAACTACATGAGCAAGGGGGCAGCTGCCCCGAGGTCTTTTGAGGGGCCCGGCAGTGGGATATTCCAAAGCTCACTAGAAATGCATACTATTTAATGAGCTAAAATGTCTACTGCTTTTTCATGGATTCATGAAGAAATTTGTCACCTAAATATATTTTCTGAAAAAATCAATAAATAAAATGAAAGGTAAGCCAGATGATATTACTGACCCTGGCTACATGTTTCTTACTGGCGTTTCACATAGTATATGGCTCTAGGCCATCACAATTAGGAGCAATGGTGGACTGGGTGTAGCCAAGCGGATAGAGGGTCGGGCTCGAGACCGCAGAATGCTGATGAACAGCCTCCACAGTTTCGACGGTGGGTGCGTTATAAAAGCGGAAATGAATCTAGGTACTCACTTAACAGTGTCCGAGTAGGTTGTCCTTCTTCTGGTCAACAGTTCTAAGCTAGGGAAAGCTGTGATTGGATGTTGGGGTAGCTTAGGCTATACACTGGGGGCTCTAGATCTATAGTTTGATTATTGTGAATTTCGCGCAACGCTACACGAGGGCTATCTGCGCTAGCCGTCCCTAATTTAGTAGTTTAAGACTAGAGGGAAGGCAGCTAGTCATCACCGCCAACTCTTGGGCTACTCTTTTACCAACGAATAGTGGGATTAACCATCACATTATAACACCCCCACGGCTGAAAGGGCGAGCATATTTGTGGGACGGGGATTCGAACCCGCAGATTGCGAGTCGATGTCCGTAACCACCTGGCCATGCCGGGCCCACTTTGTAGTTTAGGCTAAAATTTGAACAAAATGTCGCTCTAGTTGAAAACGCCACAACTAGGGACAATGTTCGTTCGTTGAGTTTTCTCTTGTGTACAAAATATTGTAAAATGATGATTGAGGCACGGAAGGGAGCAGATAAGTAGTCTTTTCCGTTTTTTGCCGTGTTGTTGTTATTAATTTTTGTGTGTGTACACATTAGATAGTTACAGTGAAAATATTTGTTCACAAACTTACTGATATTTCTAACAAATAAATCAAGAGTCTGACTAGAAATTAAAGGTATAAGGAATAGCTTTGAAAAATTCTGAATGAATTGTGGAAAACCTGACAAACAATATCAACAGAGATTAATGAGAACAAAATTGTACTTGAACAAGAAATATTCGTCAAGTATCTAGAAATAAGTTTACAGGTTTTTGCGCTAGAAGCTGAAACAGTGCCCTTTGGTGGTTGATAAAAATTGTGGTTGTCAAATGGTATGCATGTGCAGCACATGTTTAGTACACAAGTGGAGCAGGATAGTGACGGTTTCGTATCATCTGTATACGGATTACGCTTCAAGTACATATGTATTATTTTCATATATATTGACGAATTAGCAAGAAACAGGTGACGTTTGGTCTTTGCACTAACTATTCAGGTTACCTGTATTTACATTGAATAGATAACTGAAACTAACAACAACACTTTTCATTTCATGTATTTGCATAAATTATTCTTCGAGACGAAGTTTTGGTACATCTTATAACTGAAAAAG
The DNA here is from genome assembly GCF_000517525.1 of Limulus polyphemus. NCBI lineage: Eukaryota > Metazoa > Arthropoda > Merostomata > Xiphosura > Limulidae > Limulus > Limulus polyphemus. The sequence goes on along the minus strand of NW_013668654.1, from coordinate 145,552 downwards.
CGACATATAACCCTAGGCAACAAGGGAGAAACATATAACAAACTGACAACAAGACTAATATCTGAAATTCGTATGAGATATGTGGTACAAAAATTTATATTGTATTTTTAGGTAGGAGACAAAACAAACTGAGTCCATTTCACATCTGAAACTTGTTACTAGCATTTTAGTAAAAAAAAACATGATATTATTACCCGTAGTTTTCTTTAAAGAAACAAAAAGTAAACTGACCATACTCAACATATAAAGTTTGAATAAAATGTTACCTGCAATATTCATAACAGAAAGAAATATGAAGTCCTCTTGTGGGACAGCGGTTAGTCTACGAACTTACAACGCTGAGATCCGGGGTTCGATTCCCCGCGATGGACACAGACGATAGTCCAATGCAGAAAAACTGACCGAATTTAACATCTGAATTTAAAGATGCATGGTAATAAATAATTAAACTTCTTCGATATAAATAGCCTCCCCCATCCCCGATGGATCAGCAGTAAGTTTCAAGATTCATGGCGTTACAAACAGGAATTTGACTCCCCACTGTAGACGAGGTGCGGATAGTTCACTGTGTAACAATCAAATAAATAATATTTTTCGTGACTATAATCGAAAAATCGGGAAACTAAACATACCTTTCCTGCAGGAAAGTTGTACACATATTGAAATATATAAATATTATGTACACAAAACACGTATTATCCTGGAGTTATTTAAGCATTTAATTGTATTGTTAACTATTTGATGCGTGTAACCTCTAACCTTATTAGCAGTACTGCATTCTATGGTTGAAGAATTTAGAAAAAATAAACGGAAAATAAACAGAATGTAATTATGCTGTTTTTTGTGTTTTTTTCATTAATCAGATTTTTATATAATGATTACATTTGTTAATTCTGTATTTATTCACGAGGTAAATTATTAGAAATGTTTCATAATTATGATATCTTCCTGTGCCATAATTAGTTTTGATTTATTTTAAATAACACTGTAATTTTAAATCGTTCTAATTATCACATTATTTTTTATTTACATCATAACAGTTTTGGAATTCCAAATAGAAATTTGGTATTTCTTTAATACCAAAAACACGTTCGTAATTCCAAGACAACGATGCATTTGTTATTTGATAATATTCCATGATATAAACACACGATTTAAATATTAAACGTTGCATATCTAAAATCATCTAGCCTAACTTTAATTTTAGATTGAATTTTGCTACTCCTAGTTGTCAGAAAAATCATACATGATGATGATATATTTGTATTTTTCTAAGTTTGTTCTCTTATATATATATGCCTATCTGTAATTAAAGTTTTATTAACAAAACATGAAATTAATCCAAAAGCATGGGCGTCCGCAGAAATTTTTCCAGTGGGGGCAAAGTTTTCCAGGGGGGTAAGTTCCCCCTTCCCCGCAGACGCCCACGTCCAAAACTTTCAAGTTTCACCTACTCAATAAAACTTATCAAGTCTTCTAGGTTATTATTTAATCAAACCTCTTCATAACTGAACCTTTCTTCTGATTAGTAGGATAGATATTCCATTCTTTTACAGCAGAACCCTGTTTATCTTCTACACTTATTTATCATGTTGTTGAAGCTAGGCTGGGGTTATATTTGTTTTCCCTGTTTCTATAGTGTCGAGCAGCGATTAATAATATTGAAATGCAAATCCCCTTTTATTTACATTGGGAAATTGGTGTGCAACAAGTGATACATAATAATAGTAATAATTAAATAAAGGAAGAATTAAAAAATTAAATTATTAACAGAAATGAACATCGTTGCTCTGCTTTAATTATTAATTGAATCCAAATACAAAATTAAATCATTTTTATATTTCCTTTCTTTTTCCACTTATTTTAAACATAAAGAATAATGGATTTGCCATAAGCTATAAAAACCATACCTAATAGTTAATGCACGTGATGTTGAGTATATTCATTTATATATATTTAAAGGAATACCAAATGAATTTCGGACAAAACTTCAGCACCAGATCTTAGTAGCTGTTTATATATTCTTACCATCTAAAAGAATGAACTAAAAATCAAACTTGAATATTTAATTTTCTTAATTATTTCAAATTTTGTGCAATTGCGACTTTTATTAATTTCGTGTCACTTAGATATGTCAATGGTTGATTATATGTGTTTGTATAATTTATATAAATATATTATTAGCAATCCACCATCGCTTTATTTTATCAAAGTCAGCGTGAATCATTTTAAATGCTTTTCCGACATCGTCATCTTTACTAAATATCATCGTATCATCAATACATTGAGCAGTCTAACTCAATCTTCCTGATATCATTGATAGAAATTACCAAATATGCTGGTCCTTTAGACAGTTGAGTAGGTTATATTAAAACGATTTTGGAACCACACCACGTCGTTACAGTCGACGTCCTCAAGTTTGGTTATGCTCTATCTGACGACTGTGCTTCATGACAATAAACCTAAAACAGTTTCCATTGCAAAAGGCTCAGTCGTAAGGCTGTCATGTCCAAAGCTCACCACTCATCCTTGTAAGATTTATGTGATCGATAAACAATATATTATAGTTTGATGTATCAAATACTGAAAATATTTTCAAGACAGTGCAGATTACAGTCGTTCATGCCCGAGACAGTTTCATCAAGAAAGTTTTCAGTTAAAGATATGTTTAGATGATTTCATCAAATGCGAGTAAACTTTTGATAGGTCTGAACAAACAATATTTAACTGCTGCCGTCTCTAATTTCGAATTATTGACGAGAGGAAAGGTAGTCAGTCAGCATGCCTTACCACTCCCCATCCGCACTAAGAGATTGATTCTCACGCTTACAACGCACCACAACTCTTAAGTAATATGTTGTGGTATCACATAGATTCGAACCTGGCTCGCTACCTCCGAAATCCAGAGCTATAACACATAGCCAATCCGCGCCCCAATCAAATGTGAATAACCATGTAGAAGAAATATTAAGAAATTAAATCTGATGTAGTATTTATTCATGGTCCACTTTATATCTCTTATGTTTAAAAATATACTCAATTTTACACTTTGTCCAAATACTTAGTATATCAAGTGAATAAACACTTCAGACAATAAACTTAGATCAGACATTTTATTAATATTAATAAATTATATTATTATTTATATTAATAAATGGACATTTCACTGTGATTTTTATTAATTTAATCAGTTTTGAAATGTTTTGGTTTAGCTTTCCGATTTCTCTCAACCTGGTGCAAAAATATTGTTACCTTTTGGCCGGATGTGGTAATGTTGCGTATGTTACCCTTGGCACGATGTAGAAATGTTGCTTATTTTACCTCTTGAACTAGTGCAGACATTTTGTGTATATCACCTTCGACATGGTGTAGAAATGTTGCTTATTTTACCTCTTGATCTGATGCAGAAAATTCATGTGTACTTTTTCTTGAATTCACACTGAAATGTGCGTATTTCCTATTTATCTAAACGGAATCAAAACTAAATAGTACAAGGGATGTCTTCGTGTTGGTCAGGCTTGATGTTTCCTACAGTGAATGATTAGTGATTAGTTTTGTACCTAAACAGAGAAATGTAGAGAAATTGACATTGTTTATAACTTTTATCGAGTATTTCACATGAAATTCTTACATGTTTATTTATTGATAAGTGCAATCTAAGCCAGGTATACATAGTGATAAGACAAACATGAAGTCCGACTGTGAATATAAGTTTTTGTCAGATGTACTTGTTACCCTCACTAAGAAGCCTTTTTTACCCCTTTAGAACAGAATGTCTCATGGTATCATGATTGAAGCTTCTCCTTTGAAATGTTTCCTAACCGTTAAAAACCGTATTCAGCCCTTCGTCGATTCAAAAGATACAAATATTTAATTTCTTCCATCAGAATGTTTATTTAGAAGTTATAAAAGATAATAATCACGTTTGAAAGCTAGCCACGATGTGAATTATGAATGATCGTTTTGTTTTCCAACATCTATCGTTTTTGAGAATAGTACCCAATATCGTTTTATAATATTCGTACTAAATTAACTTAAACCCTTAGTTTTATACAGTTTAATGAACGTATTCATGATATTAACATTCTTAAACCCTTAGTTTCATAAAGTTTAATGAACGTGTTCGTTATATGAACATTCTTAAACCCATACTTGAATGAATATCTATCTATGTTCCATCATATTTTATTTTACTCATTTATTTTATAAAATAAAAACGCTGGAAACACAGGAAAATGCAAGCTCAGCTCTATGAGACTGTCTCTTGACACGAACATGTTGATAGTTTCCATTGACAGCAAATGGAACCTAAGACAAGGTTTTGTTTGCTACCCCCGTGCAGCTAATGGAACCAAAGATAAGGTTTTGTTTGTTTCTCTAGTCAAGAATTAGAGTTGCCAACGAAAATGATACCTTATGCAAATCTAGGCTAAACGGCCTAGGATTCAGGAATATCCGTCCTAATTTTGAATTACTGACATGAGAGAAGTCATACAGATACCAGCTCCAACCGCCAAGAAGGCTTAGTACGGCTGTTTACGCCGAATGGAATTTATTGTCACATTCATAATGCGCTCACATCAGGAAATACATTGTCCACGTGGTAAAAACTCCTTAATTGAAATATTGACGCAGTTCTTTGAGCTAAACACAATTAAAATGTATTTCTTATTGGAATTCCAAGTATATCCGAACACTGAGTTTTAAGTGGTGTTCTTCCTTCGCATTGTTGGGACTCCAAGTACAACTAAATGCTATGAATTTTAATTGGTGTTTCACCTTTGCCTTTTTGGGTCTCCAAGTAAATTGAAATGCTATGAATTTTAATTGGTGTTTCACCTTTGCCTTTTTGGGTCTCCAAGTAAATTGAAATGCTATGAATTTTAATTGGTGTTTCACCTTTGCCTTTTTGGGTCTC
>NW_013668654.1:135639-139861 GCF_000517525.1 Limulus polyphemus | reverse complement strand
GTCTATTAGATATCCTGGTATTAGGGGTTTAAATGTTCCTTTTGTGGACGTACACGTCTATTAGATATCCTGGTATTAGGGGTTTAAATGTACCTTTTGTGGACGTACACGTCTATTAGATATCCTGGTATTAGGGGTTTAAATGTACCTTTTGTGGACGTACACGTCTATTAGATATCTTGGTATTAGGGATTTAAACGTACCTTTTGTGGACGTACACGTCTATTAGATATCTTGGTATTAGGGGTTTAAATGTACCTTTTGTGGACGTACACGTCTATTAGATATCCTGGTATTAGGGGTTTAAAATATATATTTGTATAAACATAACTAATGCCATAAGCAAATATTTCTTCTTTTTTTTTGTATCATATGTATATTATGTGTATTTCAGTGCGATATCATATGTATATTATGTGTATTTCAGTGCGATATCGTATGTATATTATGTATATTTCAATACGATATCATATGTATATTATGTATATTTCAGTGCGATATCGTATGTATATTATGTATATTTCAGTGCGATATCATATGTATATTATGTATATTTCAGTGCGATATCGTATGTATATTATGTTTATTTCAATGCCATATCATATGTATATTATGTGTATTTCAATGCTCCTTACCTTAGAAAGGACATTGAATTGTTGGAAAGGTTCAGAGGAAGGTTATTAGAATGATGCCTGGGATGGAAGGGTTGTCATACGAGGAGAGATTGAGATCTCTCAAATTGTTTTCTCTTGAAAAAGGAAGAGTGAGAAGGGATCTGACTGAGGTGTTTAAGATTGTAAAGGGAATTGATAGTTTTATTTTTCTAACAAGGTGGTTGACCTTTAGAATGGGTTGCCTTCGGATGTTGTGGATGCAGTAAAATTAAGTGAGTTTAAGAAAGAACTTGATAATTATAAATGATAAGGACTGGATCTAACATATTTTTCTTTACTTTATTCATTTAATAGTTTTTAGTTCAGTTTAGAGGATGGGACAGCCAAAATGGACTAATAGGTCCCTTGATGTCCCAAAACATTATGTTATGTTCACTGACGTTTTTCGCTCCTGCGACCTACAGATTGCGAGTCGAGAGCCGTAAACAGCTGATGATACCAAATATAAGGTTTCATTTGTTTCAGGTACAGGTAATGCTACTGTAAACAAAGATAAGTTTCTTAGTTTCTGATGCGGCTAATAGAAACAAAGTTAAGGTTTGGTTTATTTTCGATACAGCTAATGGTGACTAGAAGTAAGTTTTGTTTTCAATGACACGAGTGGGATTGAAAAGACTAATCTTTGTTTTGGGTATCAGAAGAGACGTTACAAATAGATATCTTTGTAAATAAAGTAGCAGTATTAATTGTCTCCAATGCTGTAATCATTGAGCTAGTCATCACCACCCACAGCCAACTCTTGGGCTACACTTTTACCAACGAATAGTTGGATTAACCGTCACATTATACCACCTCCAGAGCTAAAAGGGCGAGCATGTTTGGTAAAACAGGGATTCGAACCCGCGACCCTCAGATTGCGAGGTCACGTACCCTAACTACCTCGCCATGCATGCCAACATGATGAAAGAGAGATGAGAATTTTCTTTCATGTGGCATTAAGAGCATGATTAAAAACGTGGGTTTTGGGAACAATTAACGGTGTTTTCTATAATGGTTTCAGTTTTGGAGATAATTAATACTGTTATCTAGAAGAATGGTTACAGTTTTGGTAACAGTTGATGCTGTTATCTAGAAGAATGGTTACAGTTTTGGTAACAGTTGATGCTGCTATCTAGAAGAATGGTTACAGTTTTGGTAACAGTTGATGCTGTTATCTAGAAGCCTTCCCTCTAGTCTTACACTGCTAAATTAGGGACAGCTAGCGCGGATAGCCCTCGTGTAGCTCTTCGCGAAATTCAAAACAAACAAACTTTTCTAAGACGTTGCAGAGTTTTGGTTGTCAAGACTTCTGTTACTCTACACTATTTTGTTTTTCTTTCTATAGACTTATAGCACAGATAAGCAAGTCCCTGATTCCGCCTCTACAGCCACAGCATTTCTCTGCGGCATCAAAACAAAGTTCCAAATGATCGGTGTTTCTGCAAGAACCAAACACCAAGACTGTGAATCAGTGTTTGGTAATGAAGTTTCTTCAATTCTCCAATGGGCTCAAGTTGCAGGTAATTGTCATGTAGTAAAATATATACGGTCATTAAACATACTGAGTGTCTGTATAAACTGGCGATCTTACTTTATACCAGATTTATAATTTAAGAACTGTACTCAAAGGGAAAGTAAAGCACGAATTAACATTACATGAAAAATGATTATGTTTTTTTTTTTTAAGATTGATGACCTAACATCATGAGAGAGGTATCTTTGCGGATTTACAGCGCTAGAAACCGGGCTTCGATACCCGTGGTGGGCAGCGCACAGATAGCCCAATGTGTAGCCTTGTGCTTACTACAAACAAACAGACAAAACAAAGATCATGAGAGAGGAAATCACTTTGAAACCAGCAAGATTAATCAAACTATATTTAATACTTGTTTCTTCAGCTTCCCACTCACTAGGTGTGATAGTCGAATGTAGTCAATACAACAGTAAATTAAAGAGGTAATCGAACATTAAAGATCTTATCTAGCATTTACAACATTCTCTCAGTATTACATGCCACTATTTCTGGGCCCTAGTTATTTTGCTGTTTTTAATATCATTGTTGATCAAAAGAAACTATTATAGAGATCGTAACTTTAATTTTCAAACAAAAGCAATCAATTAACCTTAGCCAAAGTAAAAAGGGGTTACAAATTATTTTATTGGAACAAATATTTTTCTTGCATGAGTGCATATCACAGTGACACCTAGTATTATTTTTCGGAATGATAATGACAGCTAATGTTATTTTTGGGGAAGAGGGACATGCTATATTTAAGTGATAGATAACTATTATGGGGAGAGAGACATGCTATATTTAAGTGAAAGATAACTATTATGGGGAGAGAGACATGCTATATTTAAGTGATAGATAACTATTACGGGGGAGAGGCACTTAAATATAGCATGTCCCTCTCCCCCGTAATAGTTATCTATCACTTAAATATAGCATGTCCCTCTCCCCATAATAGTTATCTATCACTTAAATATAGCATGTCTCACTTAAATATAGCATGTCTCTCTCCCCATAATAGTTATCTTATAGCATGTCCCTCTCCCCATAATAGTTATCGTTAAGTGATAGATAACTATTGTGGGGAGAGGGACATGCTATATTTAAGTGATAGATAACTATTACACGAGAGAGGGACATGCTATATTTAAGTGATAGATAACTATTACGGGGGAGAGGGACATGCTATATTTAAGTGATAGATAACTATTACGGGGGAGAGGGACATGCTATATTTAAGTGAAGAAATAATTCTATTATCAGGGAAGCACACCTCTGGTATTGAGAAGTAACGTTATTTTTTCAAGGAACAATATTTGTCTTTTCTATCTAAACAATACTTTCTGCGACACGTGGGTTAAACGGCCACATCAGAAGCTCTTAAGTCTTGGGTATAAATGTATAAACATCCCCAACGGCAGTCTCTGCTTATAAGACTTTCTTAACCGAATGGCAAGACTGAATGTCATAGTTATAATGCCTTCACAAAAGAGAGTGAAAAGCGTGTTCATCGACATATCGCGGCTCGAACTCGGGAATACTTGATTGGCAGCCCAGTACGCTAACCACTGGGACACATTCAGTTTCTTTAACAGGGAAGCACATTATGTTCTAATGAGAGGTCCTGCTGTTTTCAGGTGGTTTGGGTGCTTGACTCGCAACTTGAGGATCGCGGGTTCGTATCTCCGTCACACCAAACATGCTTGCCCTATCAGCCGTTGAGGTGTTATAATGTGACGGTCAATCTCACTATTCGTTGGTAAGAGAGTAGCCCAAGAGTTGGAGATGGGTGGTGATGACTAGCTGCCTTCCCTCCAGTCTTCCCCTGCTAAATTAGGTACGGTTAGCGCACACAGCCCTCGTGTAGCTTTGCGCGAAATTCAAAAACAAACATACTATTTTCAAGAAAGCACTGTAAGTGAATGAGAGAAGGCACTATGTTCAGGAGAAAGTGTACAGTAAGAAGAGCTAACACTATTTTTTAGAAGAACACGTTGTATTACAATGTCAGCTAAATCTATTATCAGGGAAAAGTAACGGTATGATATTGAAAACACTG